>NC_057739.1:18225348-18231449 GCF_004010195.1 Chiloscyllium plagiosum | reverse complement strand
AAAGCTAGTGTGCTTCCAATTAAACCTGTTGGACTATAACCTGGTGTTGTGTGATTTTTAACTTTGTACACCCCAGTCCAACACCGGCATTTCCAAATCATGACTAATTTTCCTACTACAGGATGAGAATTACAGGATTGGCTGGCATTTATTACCAACCCCCTAATTGCTCTTGAGAAGGTAATGATAAGCTAACTTTTTGAACCACTGCTGCCCATGGGGTGTAGCTACATCTAAAATGTGTTAGGAAGCGAGTTCCAAGAATTTCACACAGTGTCAGTAAAGTAGTAGTGATATAGTTCCAAGCAGGATGAGGTTTTTATTGGAGGGGCACTTGCAGATGGTTGTGTTCCCATGCAACAACTAGTCTTGTCCTTCTAGGTGGTAGAGGTCATGCATTTGGAAGATGTTGTCAAAGGAATCTTGGTGAGTTGATCCATGCATCTTGTAGATGGTACACACAGATGGCACTATACTTTGTGAATTATTTATGTGGTAGATAGGATGCCAGTTCAGTGGACATGTTCATCTTGTCTGGTGTTAATCTTCTTGAGTGTTGTTGGCAAGTGCAGAGAAGGTCCTACAGCTTTCGTATTGAAGAATATAGGCTTTTCACAAAATCGCTGCCTGAGTTGTTACAATGCAGAAGGAAGCCATTTGGACCTTTGTGTCTGCACTGATTGACAGTGTCAATCTCCTGCTTTTTTCATGTAACTCTGGATATTGTTGCTATTTAATCATTGCTAAGCAATGTGCTTATGCATGCTTCAGTTCAAAATACTTCCACTACATTCTTGCTACTGAGTAGTCCAGTGAAGATTCACTGATTCCTAGGATTGCAGGACTGAAAAATGTGGAAAGACTGGATTGACTGAGCTTGTAGTCGCTGAAATTAAGAAAAATCAAGGGGGTTCTCACAGAAACATATAAATCCTAATGGGACTGGACAGGCTAGATGCGAGAGGTATGTTCCCACTGTTGGGAAAGTCCAGAACTAGGGGTCGCAGTCTGAGAATAAGGGTTAAGCCATTCAGGACTGAGATGAGAAAGAATTTTTTTCACTCAGAGAGTTGTGAACCTATGGAATTCTCTGTCACAGAAAGCACTTGTGGCCAGTTGATTAGATATATTCAAGAGGAGCTGGACATGGCCCTTGTGGCTTAAGGGATCGAGGGGTATGGAGAGAAAGCGGGAATGGGATGCTGAGATTGCATGATCAGCCATGATCCTATTGAATGGTGCTGCAGGCTCAAAGGGCTGAATGGCCTACTCCTGCACCTATTTTCTATGTTTCTATGCATTTCTGACCCTAACTACTCACCAAACGAAAACATTTTTTTCTAAACTCACGTTTGCCTTTTTTGGAAAAGACTTTAAAATTTTGCTCTTGGTTCTTGAACATTTTATGAGCTGTTTCTCCCAAACTACAGACCCCTCACGATTTTGAAAACTTCTATCAGAACTCCTCTTAATCTTCTGCTCCCCAAGGAAAACAGTCCCAACTTCTCTAACCTTCTTTCATACCTCAAGTGTCTTAATCTTGGAAGCATTTTCATAAACAGCAAAGAATGGATATAGTAAAGTGATGTTAAGGAATGAAAGAGTGCAAGTAGTATAGAAAAGTCCAATCAAAAAATGATCTTATTGGTAATTAACTTGTGATCTTCTGCAAATTTTGGACTATTGTAAAATCTCATGCTTTTTTTCTGGACCTGTTTCTCATACCTTGCTATTGGCATCACTCTGCCTAACAAATCAACTGCCTGAGCTAAACATCTCCCCAACAGGCATTTGCTTGGCTGCAATAGCTGAAGA
Organism: Chiloscyllium plagiosum; assembly: GCF_004010195.1. Classification (NCBI taxonomy): domain Eukaryota; kingdom Metazoa; phylum Chordata; class Chondrichthyes; order Orectolobiformes; family Hemiscylliidae; genus Chiloscyllium; species Chiloscyllium plagiosum. The sequence continues at coordinate 18,229,634 of NC_057739.1, read as the reverse complement.
GTACAAAGTATGGTGACAAGGTGAAATGTGACTGTTATAAAATGTAGGACCAGAACTAGGCCAATCAGCCCATCAAGTCTGCTCTGCCATTCAAGTGGATCATGGCTCGAGTCCTGCAGCGTTTGATGGAGCAGTCAGGCCACTGTTGACCTCTCATCATTAGCCCTCAGTAGCCATTCAACCTGCGGCTTGTAGTTGGATAGCTGTGTTGCCCTAACCATCAACCCAGTGGAAAATAGCTCAACATGGGTTGGAGCTCAAAACCAGTATTTCAGCCAACATTGCCCACTTACTTGCCCACATCAGGGCCTAAACATTCTCCCGATGAATACATTACTAGTTCATCTGTTTGTGACTTAGCTCCTGGAGAGGCATGACCGAGTGCAGCTTTAAAGTGGAACTCTGTCACAGCTGATTGTATTTTAGGCCCTCTAAATCTCATCTATCACACTCCACCCTCATCTCCTGTATATGACCAACATCAATTCTGTGCCTCTCTATCAACTTGATGCCAACTCATGCCTCGTGATTATGGCCCTCATGTCATCACATTACCCTTTCATACCTATTCCCTTTTATACAGTATGTAATAATGCAACAACAATGACGTGTGTGCGACTAGTTCGTTTTTAAAAAGGACCCATTCATAACTCTTTGAAAAGAAACTGGTTTCCTATATCCCTATGAAAATATTAACAAACAGCCCATTAAAGTATCAATTACAAAAGCTTTAAAGCAATTCACACTGTTAGCCTCAGGCAGCACAATATTCTGCAGCTGAGGCATCATCACTGGGTTCATGATTGGAATTGGGCTTTGGGACTCAGCAAAGATGCATCACAAGGTCACAGGTAGGAGCCTATGGCCCCAGTAAAAGGAGACTGAGAGACGAGCAGGGGATGGATAGGATCAGCTACCACCTGGATCTCAGTGCAGCTTTGGGTCACAGACTCAAAGCAGGGGGAAGTTATAACCCCATTTACTTCATATGAGATCCCAATTGGAGTCACAATCCACAGTTTAGGAACAGCTGTCCTGAGTTCTGGAATTCCATCCCTAAACCTATCCTTCTCCATACATCTTTTGCCTTCTTTAAACCATCTCTTTGACCAAACCTTTTGATCACTCACCTTGATAACATTTATGTGAATGTGTCAATTTTTATTTTGTGATGCTCTTCTGAGGCACAAGGTGTATTATTATATTAGAATGGCTCTATAAATGTAAGTTATTATTGCAGAAGCACCACAATTGTCACAATGGTTATTACAATATTGCCCCCACTGTTATCTTAAAGATTGTTAATATTATTGCAGTTATTGCAAGATACATTAATGTCACTGTAATAGCTATCACTTTTATTGTAACATTGTATCAATTAGCTATTAGTGCATTGACCTGCATTTATATAGCTCCTTAATGATATAAATCACATGAGCGTCATGAGGAAATGTCAGGTCAGGATGATTAAAATTTTGGTAAAAGAGATGGATTTAAAAACAAATCTCTTCGAGGAGGGAGAGAGGTAGAGAGGCCGAGAAATGGATGTAAGGAATTCAAGAGCTTCAGCCCCAAGCAGAGTAGGTCACCAGAAATCACAGCTATAGTGAGGTAAAGTAGGAAAAGCAGAAGCAACTTGAAATCCATAAAGTTGCAAAGCCAAAATTAAAGCAAAAATAGGGGCAATTTCAATCAATCTTAAGAGTGGAAGATCAAACTTATTCCAGGAGATCAGCAGAATTCATTTCAATTCTTAAGATTAAAACCCCTGAAGACACTGAGAAACCTGGTCAGTGAGTAGGACAGACATTAACAGTCATTGACAGTGCTATGGAACAAGGACACCTCACAGGTACAAACAATGCTCAGTTATTAAACAAGGATGTTTTATCTGTAAAACAGCATTTCGCTTTCAGAACATGTGCCAAAGTCAGACACATTCACAGAACAAGAATTTGTCTAACAACCACAACGTGCTTTTAAGGAGATAGAAAATTAAATACTTTCCTAATGGGAAAAGCTGATCCAGACCTGACCTTTTGCCAAAGAGATATTTAAGTCAATGGACATTTTATTAATTTTAAGCTTGATATAAGAGCAAGTATAATATATTACCTGATCGTGTACCATGAGTTCATGTAAGCCGCAAATAAAACCAATTGCCAAGGGCAGCTGTGGACTGCCAGTGTTTCACTGGATGAACAATAGGCCGTTGAAGATGATGTCTGCATCAAGAGGCAGGTCCCGGCAGTGGTCAGCACTTCTGCCTGTGGCGAATGGGAAATTATGAAATTACAGATCTCATGGGCCTTGGTGTATAGGTATTGAGGAAATTTGGGAAGGTAGTGCTGGAAGGTAGCTTGCTAAGGCTCATAGAGTGAAATCTTCCATGAAACTTGCCAAAATTGAATATAACTACAGACAGCCATTTTTTGTGAAAATTCATTCCTATATCTAACAATTCAATTTGTACATAGTTGCTATCAAGCAATAAATTATCAATTGTTTAAGAGGAGAGCATCTTTGCATTAGACTGGCAAGTTTCTTTTATTTCTCTTTACCACTCTTGACCAAGCATATCCTGTGGACTCCTCAAAGGAAAGAGTCCATATTACAGAGGAGGAGGTGCTGTATGTCTTAAAATGCATAAAGATTGATAAATCCCCAGAACCTGATCAGGTGCACCCTCGAACTTGGTGGGAAGCAAGGGAAGTGATTGCTGGGCCCCTTGCTGAAATATTTGTATCATCAATGGTCACAGGTGAGATGCTGGAAGACTGGACATTGGCTAACGTGGTGCCACTATTTAAGAAAGGGAGTAAGGAAAAGCCAGGAACTATAGACCAGTGAGCCTAACATCAGTGGTGGGGAAGTTGTTGGAGGGAATCTTGAGAGACAGGATTTACATATATTTGGAAAGACAAGGACTGATTAGGGATACTCAACATGGCTTTGAGTGTGGGAAATCATGTCTCACAAACTTGATTGAGAATTTTGAAGAAGTAACAAAGACGATTGATGAGGGCAGAGTGGTGGATATGATCTACATGGACTTTAGTAAGACATTTGACAAGGTTCCTCATGGTGGACTGGTTAGCAAGGTTAGATCTCATGGAATACAGGGAGAACAAACCATTTGGATACAGATCTGGCTCAAAGGTAGAAGACAGAGGATGGTGGTGGAGGATGGCCTTTCAGACTAGAGGCCTGTGACCAGTGGTGTGCCACAAGGATTGGTGCTGGATTCACTACTTTTCATCATTTATGTGAATGATTTGGATATGAACATAGGATGTATAGTTAGTAAGTTTGTAGATGACTCCAAAATTGGTGGTGTAGTGGACAGCAAAGAATGTTACTTCAGAGTACAATAGGATCTTGATCAGATGGGCCAATGGGCTGAAGAGTGGCAGATAAATGTGAGATGTTGTATTTTGGAAAGGCATACGAGGACAGGACTTATACACTTAATGGTAAGGTCCTGGGGAATGTTGCTGAACAAAGAGACCTTGGAGTGCAGGTTATAGTTCCTTTAAAGTAGAGTTCTTAGGTAAGTAGGATAGTGAAGAAGGCATTTGATATGGTTTTCTTTATTGGTTAAGGTTATAGTTCCTTTAAAGTAGAGTTCTTAGGTAAGTAGGATAGTGAAGAAGGCATTTGGTATGGTTTTCTTTATTGGTTAGAGTATTGAGTACAGGAGTTGTGACGTCATGTTGCGGCTGTACAAGATGTTGGTTAGACCACTTTTGGAATGTTGTGTGCAGTTCTGGTCACCCTCCTTTTGGCAGGATGTTGTGAAACTAGAAAGAGTTCAGATTAGATTGACAAGGATGTTGCCCAGGTTAGAGGATTTGAACTATAGGGAGAGGCTGGATAGTCTGGGGCTGTTTTCCCTGGAGCGTCGGAGGTTTGAGGGGTGACCTTATCAAGGTTTATAATATCATAAGAGGCATGGATAGAGTAAATAGACAAGGTCTTTTTCCCTCGGGTGGGGGAGTCCAGAACTAGAGGACATAGGTTTACAGTGGAATGGGGAAAAGTTTAAAAGGAACCAGAGGGGCAATATTTTCAAGTAGAGGATGGTGTGTGTATGGAATGAGCTGCCAGAGGAAGTGATGGAGGCTGGTACAATTACAACATTTAAGAGGCAACTGGATGGGTATATGAATAGGAATTTTTAGAGGGATATGGGTCAAGTGTTGGCAAATGGGACGAGATTAGGTTAGGATATCTGGTCAGCATGGACAAATTGGACCGAAGGGTTTGTTTCCCTGCTGTACATCTCT
>NC_057739.1:18158607-18222293 GCF_004010195.1 Chiloscyllium plagiosum | reverse complement strand
GGGGGAGGGGGGGAATAGGACAGTGTCAAAGTCAGTGGCGTTGAGTTCGGTGGGGCAGGAGCAAGCTGAGACAATGGGTTGGCCAGGATGGTCAGGCTTGTGGATCTTGGGAAGGAGGTAAGTTTGTTTTGTTGCAATGTGTACTATTTTTACAAAGTTTGTTGTTGTTGCAATGGGTCTTATCTTTACCATGGCGGAGGGAGGGCAGCGCATGTCTTTTGCTATTGCAATGGGTATCATTTTTACAATGTTTGTTTTGTTGCAGTGTGTATTATTTTACAAAGTTTGTTGTTGTAATGGGTCTTATTTTTACCATGTATTTTGCTATTGCAATGGGTATTATTTTTTTACAAAGTTTGTTGCTATTGCAGTGGGAATTATTTTTGCACTGTCTTTTCCTATTGCAATGGGTATTATTTTTGCACTGTCAATTCCTATTGCAATGGGTATTATTTTTGCACTGTCTTTTCCTATTGCAATGCGTATTATTTTTGCAGTGTCTTTTGCTACTGCAGTGGGTATTATTTTTGCAGTGTTTGTTGCTATTTGTTTGGATGTAGTCAGTTTGCTGCTGAATGGGACGTCTCTGCAGTTCCATGGCAGTGACGGTGGGGGCGGGGCTCGGGAGCCCGGAAGTTCAGCTGGAGCCGGACAGACAGAGAGAGGCCGGGCCTGAGCTGGCACTGGGACCGGGCTGGAAGGTAAGACTGACTGCGGGAGATGAGCCTTCCATACTGGGGGGTGCCTTGACGTGACCGTGCGGTTCGAGGGCAGTGTCTTGAGGCTCCGCTGACTGCTGCTGCCTGGCGGTTAGGCCGCGGCTCTGACCGGCTGCTCGAGTAGAGAGCAGAGCCGGGGGCCCGCTGTAGGAGCTGGGCTAGAGCTCCCATAGTGAGCAGGTACCTCCAAGCTCTTCACAAACTCTCATTCCAAAGAAATTACCCAATGAGTGGAATTTGTCCCTGTTCAGTTTTTTTTTAATGTTGCCCCTATATTCAAACCCCAATTTCACTCTAAATGTTAACAGCTTCATGTCAAGGAAGCATTGCCTGGAATCCCAACTGGATTTGGCTTTCTTTAACCTACGGTCACAGAGATATACAGCACTGAAACAGACCCTTCGGTCCAACCCGTCCATGCCGACCAGATATCCCAACCCAAACCAGTCCCACCTGCCAGCACCCAGCCCATATCCCTCCAAACCCTTCCTATTCATATACCCATCCAAATGCCTCTTAAATGTTGCAATTGTACCAGTTTCCACCACTTCCACTGGCAGCTCATTCCATACTTGTATCACCCTCTGTGTGAAAAAGTTGCCCCTTAGGTCTCTTTGATATCTTTCCCCTCTCACCCTAAACCTATGCCCTCTAGTTCTGGGCTCCCCGACCCCAGGGAAAATACTTTGTCTATTTATCCTATCCATGCCCCTCACTATTTTATAAACCTCTATAAGGTCACCCCTCAGCCTCCGAAGCTCCAGGGAAAACAGCCCCAGCCTGATCAGCCTCTCCCTATAGCTCAAATCCTCCAACCCTGACAACATCCTTGTAAATTGTTTCTGAACCCTCCTTTTTCTGTCAGTGCATTAATTAAACCTTTTTAAATGTTATTCCTTAAGATTAGTCTTTCTTAAGTTACAATTTGTCTTTGGAGAATGTTGTCCCCTGTACAACTACATTGTACAACTGATTAAAATTGAGTAACAGTTCAATTACTTTATTTCCATGTTTCTCAGTTTGTTTTCTACATTTTGCTTTAGCAGTGCTTCATTTTCCATTCTATTTTTGTATCTTCTCTCATTGTGGCATGAAACAGATTGTGTTAACTGTTGCTTATTGTGATACACAGAAGTCTCATAGAGTCTTGTTTTAATTTTTTAAAAAATTGTCATCTCTCTAAGATTCTCAAATTTTCAGTTAATACTGTTTTTTTTTGACTGATTTTTATTGCTCAGTTTAGTGTTTTGCTAGTGTCAGCATTGTGCAGGTGGCATGTTCCCAGCCTTCACACTGTGTTGACAGCAACAGGAAACACTGCTTGTGCTGTAGATCAGATTTGTGAGTGCAGAAGGGGGAAGGCTTCATCCTACCACAGCTTGCTGCAGGTGTTATTCAGATTTTATAAATGGTTAACTCTTGTTAGAAACAAATCTTCTGTTTTGGACAAATTTGGGTCCTCCATATGAAGTTCAGTATATACTTATGATGTTGGCTGTTAAAACATACTGAAAATGTGTTGCTGGAAAAGCGCAGCAGGTCAGACAGCATCCAAGGAACAGGAGAATTGACGTTTCGGGCATAAGCCCTTCTTCAGGAAGGCTTATGCCCGAAACGTCGATTCTCCTGACCTGCTGTGCTTTTGCAGCAACACATTTTCAGCTCTGATCTCCAGCATCTGCAGCCCTCACTTTCTCCTGTTAAAACATACTGTTTAACTAACTGGCTGTCAAAAAAAGACTGCCAAACAGAGCTTAACCAGGATAGCATACTATGATTCTGAAAATTAGTTTGTATGTTGCTTATTATCTATTTTCTTCTAGGTATTTTAACCATTTTAATGAAATATTTCTGTAACTTCTAAATGGTTTACCCAATATCCTTAGATTGTGATCTGTGATTCTGGACTCCTCAGCCATTGGGAATATCTTGTTTATCCTGTCTAGTCGTGTTAGAATTTAAAGATTTCCATCTGTTTTATTATGATCAGATTATTTGTGCAAATATATATTTTTACACAAGTATAAGTTGCTTCACAATTGACATGCAGTTTTAAAATTTGTTTGTTTTAGGGTGTAATTAAAACTGAGGCAGGGATCTGAGGTGCTATACCTTTATGGGGCAATGAGAGACCACTTACTCCTTGGAATATAAGAAGCTAAATTGACTGGATGAGCAAAGTGTTCTGGGGGTGCAGAACTGTACTACATTCAAAGTAGTAGCATAGGTAATTGCCATTTTAGGAAGACATGAAGCAGAGTGGTTTAGTTTTGATGGAATTGCAAAGCAGAGAGGTTATGCTAAATGTGCACGGGACCTTGATTTGATCTCATTTGGATAACTGCACATTTCTGGCCTCCATATTATAAAGGAAATATAGAGACATTGGTAAAGATGCAAAAATAAGACTCTTTCCACGAGAAAGAAGAAAGCCCAGGGATGACCCGGTTAAAGGTCAAGAAGATTGTTAAATGGTTTGAATAGAGGTAGCCAAAACTAGAGATCACAAATGTCAGATTGCACTAATGAATCCAGTTGGGAATTGAGGGGAACGTTGATTGATTGAAGTGGTTGCTAAATTGATCCATGAAAGTGAATAGAACGTGAATTTCTATATTGTGTGGCCATGTGGAGTTTTTACCAGTTCCTCTCTTTGTTAAAATACTGTATAATTTCTATCTAGTGCGAACACCCACACACACACACTGTATTTCTGTGTATGATATTCTTTGTCAAAATGGCCCAGGTGCACATCAGAATTCACTATGCTTAGCTCGTGAGAAACATAGAGATTTTGGATTTACATTGCTGATGCAGTGATTATTTATACTTCATTGTTGCAAACATTGAGGTAAGAACCAGAAATTCTAACATTAAGGTAATTTCTTTGTTCGTGATTCACAAATGAACATCATGACCCTCACCCCATCATTATTGTCACCCTAATCGCCTTTACCTGAGTGGCTTGTTAGGGTATTTAAAAACACAGTTAAGAGTCAACTGCTCTGGGTCCAGAATTACATGCAGCTCAGATTGGGTAAGGACACTAGTGAAGCAGATAGATGTTTATGATAATCTGAGTTAATATTTTATTATTATTATTATTATTGATGCTAGCTTTAATTCCAGAACTACCTAATCATTTAACTTTTCAGCTTTCATGGTGACATTTATAGAGTCTTCGAGATGTACAGCATGGAAACAGACCCTTCGGTCCAACCCGTCCATGCCGACCAGATATCCCAACCTGCCAGCACCCAGCCCATATCCCTCCAAACCCTTCTTATATTTGAACACATTTCTCTGGATTTTTAGTCCAGGCCTCTGGATTGCAAGTCCAATAATATATCATACGATTGTCCCCATTTTTGCTGTATGTGACTCGGGTTGCTTTCAGCTTTTCCTTCTAAATCGATAGAAGTGGGATGATGAAGGGACACCATCCCTGTCAAATGAACAAAATTCAAGTAATCTTAGAAAACATGCATTATATAATTTTGAAAGTCCAAATCTACCTCATTACTTTCTGTTAATCAAAAATATTATGGAATGTGTCCTTTTCTGAAATGAAGTGTTGCCACTGATGACGTTCTAAAATTTGTCTAAAGAAACTAAGCAGGCACAATTTTAGCCTTGTTGGGGGAGGCTACAGTTAGAGGTTTCACCATTAAATTAGTGATAAGCAGTTGAGGTGTGATTTCACAAGCAGTTCTTCATTCAATAGGCTAATTCTATTCCCTCAAAATAGCGGGTGAGGATCAATCACTTGAATGTATTGAAACTCTGATTTCTTTTTAAAGGTCACTGAGTGGGTAGATGTGGTTATGATACGCATCAGTCGTAGACTAACCGCATGGCAGAACAGGTTTGAGAGATGAATGGTTTCATACTGAATCCTTCCTAATTTCTGCCTGTGGATTCCAACTCTTCACTTTAGCACATTTATAATGATTGATACATCACACATTGTGCAATGCTTGTTCTTTATGAGTACATGTAACCTTGAGAACTATGATCTTGTTCAGTACTAACAAATGTAATTGTTCCCACGGAGCTCTTGTAAGTTAAAAATAAACCCAGTACCAATGTTTTCCTATTGAATCAGCTTGCAGTGTACTGGAAATCGTTATCCTCCCAGAAGATTTTTAAAGGATGTATTCACCACAAAGGAGGGACTTTATCTCAGTGACACTGGGTAGTCAGGCTGGAAGGACCTATGACAACAGTAAGACCTGGAGGAGACAATCCTGCTGGAGGGTAAGACAAACCATATTGTATCCATAATCGTTAGCTATAAAACCTCGGGTTGAATTGGGAGACAATGATTTTGGTTAACTGAAAAGCAGGAAACAGCTCAGAAGTATATGGCATTTGTGAGTGTTTGGATCTTATTTTTAAATGTATTATCAGTCTGTTGATACAAATGTAATTGAAGGGTGAGATTCCTAAATACATTTTTAGAAATTATTTTCTTGATTTTAATTTTTTTTTGTACATACGAGAGAGAATTTTCATCTCTTAAGGTTTCATTATTTGTAACATGACTAGGTTTAAAATGGTATGCAAAGGCTACCTCTCTAGTCTTTGCACAGTGTTTGAAGCAAGGTAAAGCTTACTGTTTTCAGATAGGATGATACTGAATGCATAAATCAATACTCCTGCAGAGTGCTTTGTTGCTCAGGTCCACTTAGGGAAATCAGGATGGTTTTGTTTGGCTGCTTATTGCATTTAGGTCAGTGTGAGTTTGCATTTCCTGTGAAATAATTATTTAACACTTGGTACTTTAGGGATATTTAAACTGGATTTCACTTAACTGCGCTACCATTCAATTGAAAACAGTATGGGAGGTTCATAGAATTAACGTGTGCTGTTGCCCTGTACTTTCATAATTTTGATTTTGTCCATGTGAATTATATATCTTGTGGCTGTGAGAAAAATGTTCCCTTGCTTTGCTAAATTCTCTCACAGACCTAGTTCATTGGTGACCCTAGCATTTATGGACTACATGTCAAAACTTTTGACGATGAATATGAAGTAAAGGCACATTCCCACTAATTTGTACCTATCACTGATACAAACAAAATGACAGTCTGTTCTGTTATCAATGGTAGATGAGTCCAGCAAATACAGCAAAAAGAAGAAATGAGAGCCTTGTGTTGCTATATCTGGGCTTCACAAACTAGCTATCATTCCCTCTGAGCCTAAAATGTTTGACTGCTCTATGTAGAGGTCTGTTATAGTGACCGGTAGGGGACAATTTCAATTCCTGATCTAACCTGGCAGTTGCAGTTGGCCACAATAAACCTGGGTGAGGGCAATAAAAATGTCAGTCAGGTTTTAATGACAAAAGAAATGCGCAGTACTGAGATACAAATTGCACTGAGTGTTCAGTCTACAATTGAATGAACTACTTTGTAACATTGTACCTTGACCTGAAAAGAGTTTTGCATATGCAGTAACAGCAATACTTTTCAGAGATTGTGCAAATCCATTTGCACTTGGTCTATAATTGGTCGCTGACCTTGACTGAGATCATGCTGAAAAGGGGATAGGCACTTCTTTTAAAAAAAGAAATGAGAAGCAATCGATTCATGCTAAAGTTCTCCATCTCCTGATGGATGACAAATTAGCATCTTTGGACTGAATCATTCTGCAGCCTGTTCTCTGGAGAGGAATGCTGTGTCTGCAAATCTGTCAGTGTGAACTAAAATAAGTTTACCTGATTAAAACAATTTTCTCCTGAAACCTGGGAAAGTAACTTTTATTTTGAGATGTTTACTGTTAAGAGTTTGTCATCACAAGTTACCAGGTAACATCATTTCCAGTGTTCTATATCTTTTTAAATACAATTCACTTTTCAAACTAGAAATGGAAACAGCTATCAAGATTGCAGCGGAGCCTGATTGCGTTCCTGTTTGTCTTCATGGTTGTTTGTGGTGTTGCAGCATACCCTAATCTGTCTGAACGATGGCAAGGTAGGACCCCTCCCAGCCTTTTGGACTGGAGTTTTTCTTATGCTGCCAATTTGAGCACGGTTCCACGATGATAGGACTATTTTGCTTCAAAACGTTGAGGTGATATTGATGCACCTTTTTTTTAACATTAGGTGTATGTTCAGGGGAAATATATGCAATCAAGTTCAAATAGAAGTATGTAAGTTAGCTCATTGAGCTTGAAGGTTTGTTTTCAGATGTTTCGTCACCATACTAGGTAACATCATCAGTGAGAGTCTCTGGTGAGGCGCTGGTGGCATGTCCCACCTCTCTCTTTATAGGTCTTGGTTTCTTCAGGTGGGTGGTGTCATTTCCAGTCTCTTTTTTCCAAGGGGAGGTAGGTAGGATCTAAATCGATGTTTCTTGATGAGTTCTGGTTAGGATGCCACGTCTCTAAGAACTTTCATGCGTGTCTTTGTTTTGCCTGCCCTAGGATGTGTGGGTTGTCCCAGTCAAAGAAGCACCTGTAGATACTCAGCAACTCTGGCTGTATCAGTGAGGGAGAAACAGAGTTAATGTTGTCATAATCTTTGTTTAGAGCTTGAACATTGACATCGATTTTGCATTAAGTAGTACAGTGAGGTTAACAGTGCTCATTATTATTACTACTGTGGGTAAATAAGGCAACAACTTCCTGAGACTGTGTATGTGTGTTTAAAAATGGAAGTCCAAAACATTGTAGTCTGACATTCTGTTCAGTAATACTGTATCAGTCCTAGCTGTAGAAGCAGCACTGAAATCAATGTAGTAGGTGAAGCTTGGTATACTGATCCATTGTTGCTGACTAAACACTAGAAAATGTTGGAGCTAGTGTATTCAGATATAAATGAATTTGAATGCCATGCTAATGGTAAGTGCTGTCAGCCAACTTTTGTCCTTGTTAAATTGATGTTGCAAGTTCATTCAGAACTTAGTGTGGAAATTTTATTTTTACTTTTCATTCTGTCTTTTATATATGTATCTTTTATTTCCTTTCTTTCTTAATCTTTATTATTTTGCTTTCTGCACCTGTCCGAACATTATATTAAAACTAACTTGAGTTTCGAAGATTAGATGATTAGATTACCTTCAGTGTGGAAACAGACCATTTGACCCAACAAGTCCACAGTGACCCTCCAAGCAGCAAACCGTCCAGTCCCATTCCCCTATTTTCTCTTTACCCCTGAGTAATGCACCTAACACTTTGGGCAATTTAGCATGGCCAATTCAGCTGACCTGCACATCTTTTGGATTGTGGGAGGAAACCAGAGCACCCAGAGGAAACCCACACAGACACAGGGAGAATGCACAAACTCCACACAGACAATCGCCCAAGGGGGAATCGAACTCTGCTCCCTGGCACTGTAAGGCAACAGTGCTCACCACTGAGCCACCATGCCACCCTAAAATGTGTTTTGACTCTGCATGGATCAATAAATTGAAGAATAAGCATATTTCTTTGTGAGGTAACGTACCCCTTGGTATGGGTTCTATCTGAGGAATGATCATGAGATGAGATGGTGCAAATTCACATTCAAAGACTCATAAAGGCTTGTGGGAACTGTTAACATAATAAATGTCAAGCTCTACTGCTTCGTCACTGGCAAACTGTTAAGTCTTTTTTTTCCCTCTCAGTTGATGCTGCCTGATCTTCTGAGCATTTCCAGCATTTTCTGTTTTTAGTTCCAGTTTCTGTAACATTCTTTCAGTGTATTAAAGGAGAACCTTGCATGACCGTTGCAATTCTTTCCTCTCCATTGTTTGCACTTAGCCTTTTGAACTAGTTTTAACTTCTGCGGCCTGAACTTTTGCTGTGAGTTTAGACTACTGCGGTAAACTCCATTGGCAGAATGCTTTACTTGGTAGCTCAGCTGTGAAAGGTTAGACTAGCTGATAAGTGCCCCAGGAGATGGATGTGCAGGGACCCAGTAATAGTGAAATGTTAATGCAGCCTTGAGGTGAAATTGCTTACTTGAAACTCTCTGTTAAATATGTATTGAACTCATTCATAAAAAGACCGCCCTGGATGTTTTATTAACATCATCAAAATCTGCCATAAAAGTTTGAATTATTTAAGCAAAAACATACAAAATTCAAATTAAAAAGAATGGATTGCGATGTATTTTCCTTCCTTCCTCTTTTCCTTTTGCAAGGCCTATAATGGTTAGTTGCATTCATTTGATCTAATGTTGATTTTCTTTTTAAAAAGATTTTTCTTGCCCTTTAGATGGATCATTCTGTTTGGCATTTCCTCTTGATTTTACTGACTGAAGTCCTGAATGGGAAATTCCAAATCTTGTTATAACTGTTTGCCACATTGTCCTGGGCAATTGACTGTCATGTTACCCCAGTGGCATCTCTGGAGAAAAGGCTGTCTCTTGTGCCACTAACAGAAAGAAGAATACAAATCAACAATGCTAAAATGTTGCAAATGATGTGCATCAGCTTCATTCATTTGATTTTAACACATTGCAATTTCCTCATGCCATCAGGCCAATTGAAAAGGCATTTAGCATGCTTGCCTTTGTTGCTCAGTGCTTTGAGTATAGGAGTTGGGAAGTCATGTTGAGGTTGTACAGGGTATTAGTGAGGCCTCTTCTGAGTGTGGTGTCCAGTTCTACTTGCCCTGTTTTAAGAAGGATATTATGACTTAGAGGGTTCAGAAGAGATTTACCAGGATGTTGCTGGATCTGGAAGTTATAAAGAAAGGTTGGGATTTTTTTTCACTGGACGTAGGGGACTGATAGGTGATCTTACAGAGGTTTATAAAATCATGATGGGGTATAGATATGGTTAATGGTAGGTATCTTTTCTCTAGGATGCGGAGATTTCGAAGCTGTGGGCCTATTTTTAAGATGAAAAGAGAAATTTTAAAGAAGACACAAGGAAGCAATTTTTTTTACAGTGAGTGGTTTGCATGTGGAATGAGCTTCCTGAGGAATTAGTGGATGTGGGTACAGTTACAATGTTAAAAAGACTGTTGGATAAGTACGTGAATGGAAAAGTTTGGAGAGGTATGGTCCAGGAACAGGCAGGTGGGAGGAGTTTAGTTTGGGATTACGTACATCATGGTCTGTTTGGACTGAAGTGTCTGTTACCGTGCTATATGACTGAGAGTTGTATTTTTTTGTTGTCAGTGGTGAGGAGGATATTGAATGGCGATTCTTCTCAACAGTTAAGTTCAAATGGGAATTGGTAGAGGGTCAGGCATAGGCCACATGCCTGAACTGTCAATGCATCAAGTATTTTGTTCTATTTGACGTCTCCTCTGAGTCTGACTGAATGGAATCATGAATGGGGTAGCTGCAAGTATCCAGTCAAATGCAAGGGCAACCTCATGAGGTGCAATCCAAACAATCCACAAGGCTTTGAGGCATGCACTGTATTCACATGGACACGAGTTTACGCTGAGTGAATCTTTATGATGCCAAATAATGTGATGTTTATAAAACCCATGTATGCGTTTTGGAAAGGTAATCTTATCTATTTCTTCCTTACTTTCCTTTCCTGTAGTCTCCCTGCACCACACATCCAGCCCGGCCAAGAGGACGGGATGGAGACCTACTCCCATGCATCTGCTAATGCACTGTAGGATCGTTATCTGACAGTGGAAGGGTACCGTAGAAATTTTTACCTCACAGCACTTTGTGAATGCAGGCCTTGAAGTTTGCAAGTAGTCTGATGCATCGCCATTAACGATAAATGGTAGCTAACTGTTCCCCAAATGCTGTTAATTTCTGTGTAGCCAAAGTATGTTCCCTCAAAAGGGAAAGGTGATGTTAAAAAAATCAGCATCTCCCTAGATGATAGAGATAGAAATTATGTGAAAGAAGAAAGAATATGGCTACGACCAGTGCTGGGTAGACAATACAATTGATATCCAAGCTGACTTCAAAAAGTTCAGAAAGGAGGTGCAAAAGGCAAATATGTGAAGAAGAATTGAATGTGAATGGACTGGCATTTAACATGGAGAAATTGCAAAGTCTTCTAAAAACACATCAATGGTAAAACGGTGGCAAAAGAAATAATCCAGGCCAATTAGGGACCAAACATGGGCTTTGCGCATGGAGGCAGGAAGGGTAGCAGAGGAATTGAACAAATATTTTGCATCTACTCCAGTCATGGTGACAGTGGAAAAAACTTTGTCACTGGAAGGGCTTAAAATTGATAAAATGATATTGAGTAAGCTGAATGTACTCAGTGCTTAAAGTTGATAGAGCACTAGGGCTAGATGAAATGCATCCAAGAACATTGAAGGAGGGGTGTGTGGAAAATGCATAGACACTAACAACCTTTCAATTTTCTCTGGACTTGGAAAAGGTAGGGGGGAAGATGAATTAATTTGCAAGCATGGATTTGTTGAGGGAAAATTGTATCCAACTAACTTGCTGAATTTTTTTTGTTAATGTGATGCACGTGGACCTCCAAAAGGTATATGTACAGGATTGCACAATAGACTGTTGAGAAAAGTTAGAGCTTGTGGAGTAAAAGGGTCAGTAGCAACATGAGCACAAAATCGGCTCAGTAATGGGAAACAGTAGTAATTAATGGGTACTTTTCAGGCTGGAGGAAGGTTTGTAATAGAGTTCCAAAGTTCATTTTAGGACCTCTTTTTCACATATAATAATCTGGATCTTGCTATGCAGGAGACAACTTCAAAGTTTGCAAATGTTATAAAACTTGGGAACATTGTTAATTGTGTTAAAATGTCAAATTTCAATGACTTACACTGACATCTTAGTGAATTAATACTTGTCTTTTGTGCATGTCATCTCCAGTTTTCTTGCGACAACGTTAGTAGAATTTGGATTAGGGTTTTAATTTGCAGTATTCATTTTATATCCCGTAGTTTTAGCAGTGCATAATTCATTGTGTCAAATGCAGATATTTTTCCGAGGATCATCATGTGATTGTCATAGAATTATAATCACCATTAAATATAGATATGGGGTAAATGTACTTGTATTCTGTCCTGCCTGAATTTCTCAATAATGGCTAGTTTCCTTTGTTCTGCCGTACTCATTTGTATGATATGTCAATGCATTCTTACTGGACTTAAATTTCCTCTGAAATTTGATGACTAAATGAAGTAAAGTTGAGTGAAATACAGGGTATGTATGTACAAAAATATACATTGAGCAGTAAGTTTACAATTAGGTCATGCATGATTAGATTACTTACAGTGTGGAAACAGGCCCTTCGGTCCAACAAGTCCACACCGACCCGCATAGCGCAACCCACCCAGACCCATTCCCCCACATTTACCTCTTCACCTAACACTACGGGCAATTTAGCATGGCCAATTCACCTAACCTGCACATTTTTGGATTGTGGGAGGAAACCAGAGCACCCGGAGGAAACCCACACAGACACTGGGAGAATGTGCAAACTCCACACAGAGTCGCTAGAGGCAGGAATTTAACCCGGGTCTCTGGCGCTGTGAGGCAGCAGTGCTAACCACTGTGCCACCGTGCTGCCGTGCTTATGGCTAATGATGGTCAGTACACTTGCTCACTTGCTCAAACTTAATTGTAGCATGTGTTGCTTATCTATCTTTGTATCGGAGAATACTATGATATTTGAGGAAGTGAGGGCATAGGGAGGAATGTGATTTTGCCTCTGCCACATATGCTTCTCTCTGAGCTAAAGTGCATCAGTATTAAAATTAGATTCAAATCTCTTCCATGCTTTTCTAACTTTTGTATACATTGTACAAGAATATACTCCAAAAATATCTGCAAGTTCTTTCCTGTAATAATGCAAAGTTTTTATTAATTGTAGTCTTAAAGATATTGACAATAGGATTTGCGATGTAAATTGCACAGTACTTGACACAGTGGTTTGTGAAAATATGGAGCATCACTGCCATAGTTCCTGGAAGACTTCAGTTTGTAAACTATTGCACTTGTCATATATAAATTAAGAATTTGTCATTTCATGTGTAGCTTTAAGTGGTGGAGCAAGGGAACTATTTTCTTAATCGGTATCAATGAGTGGCCATCTTGATTACAATAAATGTCAATAAAAACAGAATCGTAGTTATCTTAGAAACCCAGCTGCTGCTATCCTGTGTTTGTTGCAGTTTTCCTCTTTCTGGTTAACGTATTTCGGTGACAAAAATGAATAAGTCATTTCAGGGCCAGGTGATTATTCAGGTATGATTTCAGGAGCTGATAGCTTGGATTAATTATAAAATTGACACTGCCTCAGTTGACCAACAAGGGCACCAAACATCTCAAAATTCTTTGATATTTTTTCAGCCATGACAAGTTCAAATGTTCAGGTGTGAGACTGTGCCTTGGTTTTCTGAGGAACATACATAATGGATTGTACAAAAGGTTGTTAAGAGCATGCTTATTTGTGTTTTGCAGTTGAAAGTTACCACGATGGAGAGCTGAAGCAAGCTGAGCCAGCAGTTGAACCAGGAGTAGCAAAGGTATTACCAAAGGCACCGCCTGTCACACAACCACAGGTAACTGAACAATCAGTTAGAAATGGTTGTAATTAAATTTGACATTGTTTATTATGGCTGCTTTGAGTGCCAAAGAATGTTGGACATGCCAAAGCTATCTGTTTGTTTGAACTGCAAGTCCTGATGACAGCAGGAAACTGTCTTGGAGAAGATACTGAACTGGTCAGAGAAACTAAATTACCAATTGAGTCTAAAAATACCCAAGGTTCCTCACTACTTAGCATGTGCGTCACACTTCGTTAAAGGATTTATTTCAAAGTATTGGAAAATGAACACCAGCTTTATTTCGTTGTCATAGTAATTCTTTTTGTGGGGGGGGGGGGCACAGAAAGTAATTGGATGCAGGACTTCAGTATTTATCATCAGGGGTGGCTTGGTAGCACTGAGCTGGCTGAGTTCTGAAAGACAAAACTGGAGTGGTAAACAAGCCTCCTAATTCCTTCACTGTCACCCCTCAGAGATGATTGAGTCCATGGCAGTGTTAGGAAGAATGGTAATCTCCTAGTTTTTGAAGTGATGAGGTCTTGTATTCACACTGAGGGCGATTTCCTTCTTGTTATTTTACATTGTCATTGTGCTAAATGGTACAGGTTCAAAATAGTTCTAGCAGCTGATAATTGTGCATCAGTGAGGCTTCAGCAACAGCAGCATTGTAGTCTGCCACAGTGTGTATCTTTCACTTTCTCAGATTTGAATGGTTCTGGTTCAAGAAGTGCAAAAAAAAGTGCTGGAAACAACACCAGGCATACCTAAAAATAGTAGTCAGCCTGGCGATGCAGAAACATAGAATTAAATGCATACTAGAATTGGAGTCAGCATGTAGTTGGCCAATCTGAGTGATCCTGCAATGGACAGATCATATTAAAGCTCAGTAGTCATGCCCCATCAAGATGTCAGTACTGGTGGGTATTTAAACAACTGATGGCATTCCCCCTTCTCAATGACAGTCCAGCCAGCAGGAGCATGTGTAAGAGCAATATGAAGCATCTGTAGCTACCTTCAGCCAGAAATGCGGAAGGATGATTCATCTCGACCTCCTTTCCCTGCTATTACAGAAACCAGACTTCAGCCAATTCAGTTCACCCATGTGATATCAAGAAGCCACTAATTACACTGGATACAGCAAAGGCTATGGATCCTGGTAACTCCTCAGCTGCAGTGCTGAAGACCTGTGCTCCCAAGCAAACTGCTTCTAATCAAGTTGAACGCGTGCGTTTCCAACATTGCTGTCTACCTGTTGAAGTGGAGAATTGTTCAGGTATGTCCTGTCCACGAAAAGCAGGACAATTCCAATCCGTCCATTGCTCTCAATCAGCAGTGAATTCACAGATGGTGTTATCACTAGTGTTATCAAGTGGTGTTTACTCAACAATGATCTGTTTACTGAAACTCGATTTGGTTTCTGCCAGGACCACTTAGTCTCAGACCTCATTTCAGTCTTGGGCCAAATATAAGTGAAAGATCATTAGCAGAAATTTAAATTAATCTGACATATTAATGTGTTGGGACAACAAGAACAGATAAGAGGCTGGCTATGAGGAGTGGCAAATGGAGTTTAATCAAAATAAATGTGATGTGTTGCATTTTCAAAAGGCAAACCAGGGCAAGATTTCATACAGTTAATGGTAGGGCTCTTGGGAGTACTGCTGAACAAAGAATTAGAGGTGCAGGTGCATAGTTCCTTGAAAATGGAGGTGCAGATAATCAGGGTGGTGAAGAAGGTGTTTGGTATGCTTGCCTTCATTGGTAAGAACATTGAGTATCGGAGTTGGGACATCATATTGTGGCTGTACAGGACACTAAGGCCGCTTTTATATACTGTGTTCGGTTCAGGTTCCCCTTCTCTAGTAAGGATGTTGTTAAAACTTGAGAGAATGCAGAAAAGACTCACAAGGCTGTTGCCAGATCTGGAGGGTTTGAGTTATAAGGAGAGGCTGAGGTGTTTTTCCCTGGAGTGCCAGGGGCTTAGGGGTAACCTAGAGGTTTATAAAATCATGAAGGGTATGGATAGGGTAAATAGACAAGGCATTTTTCCTGTGGTGGGGGAGTCCAAAACTAGAGAGCATAGGTTTAAGGTTAGAGGGGAAAGATTTAAAAAGGATATGTGAGGTAACATTTTCACACAGAGGGTGGTGCATGTCTGGTATGAGCTGCTAGAGAACGTGATGGAGGCTAATACAATTATAGCATTTAATAGGCATATGAATAGGAAGGGTTTAGAGGGACTTGGGCCAGATTCTAACAAATGGGACCTGGTGAGATTGGGATATCTGGTTGGTGTGGACGAGTCTGTTTCCATGCTGTATGACTCTGACTGTAAGTGATTCAGCTTCTGTCTTCCCAAAGGCAGTCCGCTAGCTGCAAGGCACAAGTCAGCAGTGTGATGGAATAATCTTCACTTATCGGAATGAGTCCTGCTTTATCAGCACTCCAAAATCTCGCCATCTAGAACAAAGTGTCTTGCTTGATCAACACACTATCCATAACCTTAATGATTCACTCCCTTCAAGACCAGTGTACAGTGGCAGCAGTATGTACCATCAACAAGATGAACTGCAGCAACTTGTCACCGCTTCTTTGACAGCGCCTGGAAAACCTGTGATCATAACTAATTGAGATAACAAGGACAGCAGGTACAAGAATGTTGCCATCAATAAAATTGCCTCCACCTTGACTTGGGAAAGTATTGATGTTCGTCAAATGTCTCTGGATCAAAATACTGAAACTCCCTATTAAACAGCACTGCAAATACCTTCATCACATGGGCTGCATTGATTCTACAAGGCAGCTCACCACCACCACCACCTCCAGGATAACTAACGATGGACAATAAATGATGGCCTTACTAGTAACACCCACATCGTGTGAAGGAAAACATTTTAAAAATGTTTCCCACTGTTTTGATCTGCTGTTCCTTAATATTCTGTCGAAGATTTGGGCAATTGTACATTGTTTCATAATTTCAATAAAGCAGAAATATATTTGTATCCATTGTTGGAGTGTTAAATGTGTTTTTCTTCGTAAGATAAAGTCATGAGTTGTCACTGTGAATTATAGGTTATTTTGAATCAATAAATGATATTCTTTTTCATGGACTGAACAGAGCGAGAACCGATACAAAATATTTCCTTGTCTATTACAAATATAGACTTATACAGGTTATATTGGCCACTCTTTTTTAAATCCAGAAACCTCGAAGATCAAATCTGAATAAGAGAGGACCACCATTTTTACAGAAGAGATTATCAAAGAAAGAAAATGCAGATGAACCCAAAATCAATAAGGAAGAAAATGAAGCTGAAGTCATACCCAATGAGAAGGAAGAGGAGAAAGATAATGTGATCAGGTACTTGAATAATTCTGTCGAGAGTGTGGTGCTGGTTTCACTCTCAACTCGGATCTCTAACATTTGTAGTCCTCACTTTCTCCCTTGAATAATACTGTTGCACCACTCATGTTTTATCAAAATGCATGTTCTTCATTTTCATAATCAAAAGTCCAGTCACAGTAGAATGGCTGGATCACGACATCTGGATGTCTGTACTGTCTGTTGAGCATTGAAAATATTGTATCTTGTTTGTTTCCATTCTGTAAAATCTTTTTTTTAGTTTTGACAATGATAAATAATAGATGTTATCTTCTCATCAAAAGCCTTTTTTTATATTACCACTGTTGCTAAAACTGCTTTCTAGAAGTTTTTCTTTTTTATGTAAAACGCTTACTTTCTTTTGATAACTCTTGCTTATGTTTATAAAGTACAAGTTCTTATGAAATCTGAACATACGAGGCAACCTTTTTAACAGCTTGCTGCAGAACTGGGCATAATTATGGATATACCCACTGGTTTTTGAAAATTCTTGAAGCAAAACTGTGTTTTGTAGGCTTGCCTTTATCATAGAAATCCTACAGGTTGGCCCAAGTCTACACGGACCCTCCAAAGAATAACCTACCCAGACCTATTCCCCTACCCTGTTACCCTACATTTTTCCCTGACTAATGCACCTAAGTACACATCCCTGAACACTATGGGCAATTTAGCATTGTCAATTCACCTAACCTGCAACATGTTTGGGAAACCAGAGCACCTGAGGAAATTCACACAACACCGAGAGAATGTGCAAACTCTATACAGACAATTGCCTGACATTGGAATTGAACCCGGGTCCATGGCGCTGAGACAGCAGTGCTAACCACTGTGCTGCCCGAAACTTGCGTGCAACTTCTTCAGATCAGATCCTTTAATGTTTATTTCCCACCTCTCTTCTGTCTCCATTCTGTGTGAAATACCTGTATTTTCTTTTCCACTGTAAACTTTTATCTGCTGTTTACTTTCCATAGCTATATCTGTAGACTGAACTTTGCCAGAAATTGACTGAGTGTCAATTTTGGTGAGTTACATGGTGGGTTTCTCTCCATAAGCCCTAGTGAATTTTCTCATGCTGTGCACTGCAGCTCGTCTCATTAGCTATACACTCTGCCTCTGCTGCATGAAACTATAGCTGCATGTACTTGCTATACTCAGTCTGCCGTCACTGGGTCAAATTTCCTGTAACTCCTAAGCATCTGGAGATCTCTGAACGTGAATCCCCAATACCATTAACTATCTTTTGCTCAGCAATGACAGAAGTACTCTCCACTGTTGAAATCTCTCGGAATTCCTAGTGCTATTCCCTTTCAGCCACGCATCAAGTCAAGCTAAATTAATTAATACCGATTCCATGGCACTAATTAAACTCTCAGCAAGGACATTGGTCCTCATTCTGTAGAGTTACAACTTATCCATCTTGTATAGTTCCCTCTTTCCCAGAGCCTGCTCAGTGCACAAGAATTTGAATCCTTTCTTCCTGTACCACTTCTCTAGCCATACATTTGCCTTCACTTTCTTCATGTTTTAATACTCAATCATGGACAGCATGGGATTACTACATTTGGGGTCTTGCTCCTAAATCTCTTTCATGGTGCCTGAAAGGTTGACTGCAGTAACTTAATAGATCCTTTATCGAAGTGATGCTTTTCATGATGGATCACCACTTGTGGCTGTTCCACTAGGCTTCTTATCTGTTCTGCTTACCTTGTCACCAGGGAAACAGCATGCTTGTGGCTGCAGAAATGCCTATTTCCTTAACTAGCGAATTCCTTATGACTTCTCTACACTTCTTTCCCGATGTGCAGTTCAACCTCCCGGGCTACAGAGCATTAGATGCCTGCTGCATTCTTCAAAGGACTGCTCACTCCTCTGCAATGAAACTGAATAACAATTAGCAAGTGCCACTGGCTCAGAGGCATGGTTACACTACCTGTGTCTTCCTCTGGTAATCACTTGCTTCGCCATCTCGTGGATGAATTGCGATGTTGCCAAATGTTATCAGGCTCCAAACCTTAGGAAACAGTAACTGGTGGTGCTTTCTAAGTACATCAATATCTAGGTCAGACACTACGTAGTGAGTTCCCATGTAAACCAGTGAGGCGCCGTTGCATCCCATTCTGCCATGGTGGTTAAATTCACTGTCCTCTAAAATCACTGAGAATCTGACCATAAAAACGTTTAACACTGACTTTAAATATCCCAGAAAAATAATCATAAAACATTTCTTTTAACTTTTGTTCACTGGTTGTGAGTATTGCTGGTAGGATCAGCACTTGTGTGCCCATCCCTCATTACCTCTGGAAGTGAATGACTGTTAGACCACTTCAGAGGGCAGTTAAGAGTCACCAAATTGCTGTGGTTCCAGAGTCAAATTAATATCAGACCCGAGAAGGAAAGCAGATTTCCTAAAGGATGTTAGTGAAACCGATTTGGTTTTTACGACAAGTGATGATATTTTCATGGTCATCACTCCTGAGATTATTTCTTAATTCCAGATTCACTTAAATGAATTTAAGTCCCAAGGCAGCCATAGTGGGATTTCAGCACATGTCCCCAAACCTTGACCTTGGTCTCTGGATTATGAATGAATGAATGATTTTATTATCACATCTATTATGAATGCAGTATTTTATTGTCACATGTATTTTACAATGAGAAAAATATAAAATACAGTGAAAAGCTTTTCCACTGTCACCACAATCAGGCACCATTTTCCAATTACTGTAACGAAAGCAAAAATGCTGCAAATCCTGGAGATTTGTAAGAACAGTAAATGCTGGTGCAACTCCGATCTGGCAGCAACTGAGGAGAGAAAAAGAGTTCGTGTTTCTAGTCTGATATGACTTCAGTTCTGAAGAATGTTAACTGTTTGTCTCTTCAAAAATGCTGTCAGACCTGATGAGGTTCCCCAGCATTATTTTTTGTTTTATTACTTCTGTATTACTAGTCCATTGACATTGCTACTCTCATGTTTAATTAAATAGATCTTTAAAGACTGAGATAATAGTTAACTGAAGATACTGGAATTAGAATATTAGTACCATAGGAATCCAAAGCATAATTAAAATTGGCACCCATTGAAGAATCATGAATTAAAACACAATGATCAAATTCACAAGTGATATGTAGTTGCTCACCAAACTGCTCCCTCTGATTATGGTGTTGCTGTTTCCTTGGACCGTGTTCAGCTCTGACTGTGATCTCTTGCAATTTTTTTCCTCAACCATAGTCTCTCTGCCCTTCTGCACAAACAGTCTAGCTATAAGCATTGTGTCTTTACTTGCAGCTGGCGTGGAATGAAGATTGAACCTGAACAAGTTAATCCAGCTTTACCTGACACAAGGAAGAAGGAACCTGTGCCTAATGAAGCTGTCAAAGAACCAGGTAGCATGCCCATATAAAGAACATGTATACTGGTTGTCACAACCTTTTACTTTGGTGTGGTTATAGTCTATAATTTAATTAGCAACAATGAAGAATTGAGGACAGGTATATCAGTCTGAAAGATTGCACCAGGATTTAAACTTTTGGTTAGCCTTGGTTAATCGTTAATGCAGCTAAAGTGAGTAGATATCAAACTGAAGAGTTTCAGAAGCCTCGGGATTAATTTGGAATCTGAGGTATTTGAATTGGTGAAAAGTTAAACTGTCTTGCCACTTGAAATGTTAACCAGATTATCCTGTTTAATTTATTACTTGGATTATTGGTGTTTGACAGTTTAGCAGACTGTGTGCATTTGCTTATTTAAATAATCATGTTTGAGGAGAGCATTTTAGAGAAAAGACTCAACTTTTTCTGACCTGATCTCTTTCCAGTTCTTAGAGATGTTCACCACTCGTTTGTTCTAACACTGTTGCAACACCAGAGCCATTGACTCACTGTATTGTTACAGATTTGCTAGTGATTTCCTCGGTTGGCCTAATTAATATTTTTAGGCTTTTTCTTTTGCTGTTTACTCATTTTGGATTCTAGAAAATGAACATTTTGGTTTTCCTCTTTTGCTACTTTCTGTCGAGTGGAATGTGTCTCAAACGGCCTGTGATAAATAATGCTTTCCTACTGTGTTATTCATGTTTAGACAATGCAGCAGTAGGTGGATAATTGTTTGCTATTTTGAACAGGAGTAAAATTTATTAATGTTGTAATACCAGATTTCATATCTTGCATTATTGGTACTTAACTGTTTGAGTTGCAGAACAACCATAATCCCAAAATGTCACTGGTTGCTTGGAAACTCTCATTCCCTCGATATTCATCTGCAGAGACATGAAATGCAGCAACTAATTTAAAGGGCAGCATGTACTTTTGCATTAACCTGCAGCATTTCAACCATGAACTGACCAACATCCATCTACTCCACACTTGTTAGCCAAAGGCTGCTTTTGTTTAGTACTGGTTTATTTTCCTATGTCGCTTGTACAAGGAGTCAAGAGCAAGGGTGCTTTGAGGTGAAGGTGCTTTTGAAATCAAAGTTAGGAAATTAATTCAAGCAGAAGAGGAGAGGAAGTGACAAAGTGGAGGATAGGAGGTTAGGAGCAATCATAAGAGACATAAAGAAAATGAGCAAGGAAGACCGAATGAGACAAGATGCTAAAAGATTGAAAGTATAAGCAAAGTTGAACATAAACATTGGGTTTTGGATGGTAGTGGGTGCTGTGGAACAGGTGAAGAGTGGAAAAGATTTAGAAGATAAGAGTAAGGTCAGTGATCAGAGAGAGCAAAGGAACAGTCAACGTGAAAGGAGAAGGGAAGCACAAATGAACACCAATGTGAGAGGAAAAATGAGAAGTGAAAGGGAAAGCATTAAATGAGATAGAGGGGAAGGAATATGAATGCTACCTTTGTGATCGAGTGAGAAAAAGCCATGAGATTTAATAGCATTGGGGAGATGGAATTTTCTTAAAACAACTAGGCCACTTTGATTCTGCTGTAAGTTGATGAGTGCACATTATTTATTTCAATCTTTAACTTTCGGTGTTTAAACATTTTGCAGATTTTATTTTAAGGTGTAGTGTTTCAGGATCTCTTTTTAATTAATTATTCTTGCATGTTTCCATAGATGGTTCCTTGTTACCAAACTTGGTCGATTAATGACCTGTTTGCAGCAAAGACTGTTTGTCCAGTACCTTTGGAAGGTTACACCATTTCTAATTAACAATTAGATTAGATTCCCCACAGGCCCTTCGGCCCAACAAGTCTACACCGACCCTCTGAAGAACAACCCACCCCCTCTGACTAATGCACCTAACATTATGGGCAATTCAGCATGGCCAATTCACCTGACCTGCACATCTTTGGGCTTTGGGAGGAAATCAGAGCACCCGGAGAAACCCACACAGATACGGGAGAATGTGCAAACTCCACACAGACAGTCACCCGAGGCTGGAATTGAACCTGGGACCCTGGTGCTGTGAGGCAGCAGTGCTAACCATTGAGCCACCGTGCCGCCCATAATGCATGAAGTCATGCTGGATTCGGTCATGGTTGAGAAGAACGGGAGTAAATAGAGCAATAAATGACTAGGGCAATAAATAACTAGCCGCAACATGACCTCCCAACTCCTGTACTCAATGCACTGACCAATAAAGGAAAGCATAGCACATGTCATCTTCACTATCCTATCTACCTGTGACTCCACTTTCAAGGAGCTATGAACCTGCACTCCAAGGTCTCTTTGTTCAGCAACACTCCCTAGGACCTGTGTGTAAGTCCTACTAAGATTTGCTTTCCCAAAATGCAGCACCTTGCATTTATCGGAATTAAACTCCATCTGGCCCATTTGGTCCAGATCCTGTTGTAATCTGAGGTAACCCTCTTCGCTGTCCACTACACCTCCAATTTTGGTGTCATCTGTAAACTTACTAACTGTACCTGTTATGCTCACATCCAAATCATTTAAGTAAATGACAGAAAGTAGAGGACCCGACACTGATCCTTGTGGCACTCCACTGGTCACAGGCCTCCACCACCCTTTGTCTTCTACCTTTGAGTCAGTTCTGTATCCAAGTGGCTAGTTCTCCCTGTATTCCGTGAGATCTAACCTTGCTAACCAGTCTCCCATGGGGAGCCTTGTCGAATGCCTTACTGAAACCCATATAGATCACATCTACTGCTCTGTCCTCATCAATCCTCTTTGCTACTTCTTCCAAAAAACTCAATCAAGTTTGTGAGACATGATTTCCCATGCGCAAAGCCATGTTGACTATCCTAATCAGTCCTTGCCTTTCCTGTTTCTTTTATTTAAAGAAAGAACTTGTATTTAAAAAGTACCTTCCACAACCTCAGGAAATTCCAAGTGTCTTACAACTGAAGAAGTATTTTTGAAATATAGTCACTAATTTTAGGTGGGGAAACTGAGCTGTTTATTCCATACAGCTCTAATGGTTTTAATTGTGGAATAAAATTTGACCAGGGCATCTTGGAGAGCTGTCCAGCTCTTCTTTTACTCTGCGATGAGAGTTTTGACATCCATCAAAGAAGGCAGATATTTAAAAAAAAAGACACTTCCAACACTTCTGCATTTCCAGTTTAGAGAATGTGCTCGAGTTTCTGGAGTGGTACTTGAACCAACAACCTTCTGATAGGAATGATATCTACTGAACCAAAGCTGACTTTTTAAAATAAATCCATTTGTGGCTATGGGTTTTATAGTAAAACCAGCTTTAAATGCCCATCCCTAATTGCTCAAATGGTAGTTAAGATCAACCACATTGCTGTAGGTCTGGAGTCACATAAATGCCAGATCGGGTAAGGATGGCAGACTCCCTTCTGGAAAAGACACCAATGGACAAAATGGGCTTTTAGAGCAACCAAGTTGTGTGGTTGCTCTTGGGCTAACCATTTATTCCAGGTTTTCATTGAATTCAACGTTCACTAACTTCCATTGTGGAATTCCAATCCCTGTCCCCAGAATATGAACCTCCAGCTGTGGGTGACTCGCCTGGTGAGATAACCATGACACCATTGCCTCTCGCCTTTTTCAACTTGCAATTGGTTTTGTTTTTTTGTTTCAGCATACTGAGTATTTGAATCTATCAATGAAAGATTCCATAAATCTTGCAACTTCATTCTTTGCTCATCCAGGATAATATAGGGAGTGCACAATCTACCTTTTTCTTTCTGTGTGGTGTGTTTTGCCTTTTATTATTTCAAAAGGTATTTATTTGCCTATTAAACAATTCTGTTTAATTTGTGTAATTTTCTACACCACCTCCTCTCAAGTCGCTTCCCCTTTAACATTAAACTACACATCAAAAACATTTAATTGGCTACGAGCTATAATGAGGTTTCCTGAAGAGCGCTATATTAAAGCAAGATCCTATTTAGTCTGATGTCAACAACAAACTCGACTATTCAAACAAGAAAAAGGAAATTAAAATTGACTCCTAATTCTATTTACTGCTTGGTTAATTCTGCCAGGAAAACTTTTTGAATGTGATCACCAGAAGAACATGACTAACTCGTGCCTCTGTTTGTCTTTAAACCTGTGGTTTTGGAAAAAATTGCCAACAAGAGTGGAGCTTAATCCTAACAACCAGGATAGGTGGGGAGCGAAAGAGGTAAA
This sequence comes from Chiloscyllium plagiosum, assembly GCF_004010195.1. Classification (NCBI taxonomy): domain Eukaryota; kingdom Metazoa; phylum Chordata; class Chondrichthyes; order Orectolobiformes; family Hemiscylliidae; genus Chiloscyllium; species Chiloscyllium plagiosum. The sequence continues at coordinate 18,198,199 of NC_057739.1, read as the reverse complement.
ATGGACAGGGCACAGACAAGAGAATAAACTTGTTTTGAAATTCAGCTTTTTCTTGGCTAATGTTTAATGTTACACCTTCAACCTGTTGTGACCATACTATAAAATAATTTTCCACTCAGTTTGAGAGGGAGGAACCTGAGTCAGAAACAACTGTGCTAAGCTTAACTAAGCTTTATTTACAAAGGACTGAGGGCCAGGTTGCCTGGAGTAGACCGAGGAAGGAGTTTAGCGACAAAAATAGTTGGCAATCAATGGCAAACTTGTAAGAAAATAGTTCATGACTCAAACTGATTAGATACCCCAGTGAGACACATGGATTCCAGGAAGAGGTTAATCTAATCATGGTTAACCAGGGAGGTTAAGAAAAGTGTCAGATTGAAAGAAAACGCGTACAATGTGACTATGATTAGTGGTATGTCAGAGGATTGGGAACATTTTAGAAATGAACAAAAGAAAAGGAGAACTTTGAGGGTGAACTTGCAAGTAATATCAAGATGGGCAGTGAGCTGCTTTCAATTTATTAAAGGAAGACAGAAGCCGAAGTGATCACAGTAACCCTTACAGAATGAGGCTGAAGAAGTAATAATGGGAAACCAGGAAATGGCAGAAGAGTTGAATAAATATTTTGCATTTGTCTTCACAATAGAAGACATGAATAACATCCCAAAATGACTACATATTCAAGGGGCGAAAGGATATAAAGTAAATACAATAAGAATTGGCTTGCAACTAGCAAACAGACTGTTGAGATAAAGGGGGTATTTCAGGTTGTCAACCTGGAACTAATGGAGTACCACAGGGATCAGTGCTGGAGCCACAGTTATTTACAATATATATTAGTGACTTGGATGAGGAAAGTGAATGTACTATATCTAAATTTGTGGGTTACACAAAAAATGTGGGGGGTGGGGGGGGGGGGGGGGAAGGCAAACGGTGAGGATGATGCGAAGAGTGTGCAGAAGAATACAGACAGGTTAAACGAGTAGACAAAAACTTAGCAGATGGAATGTAATATGAGGAAATGTTATGTTATGCAATTTGGCAGCAAGAATAGAGGAAATGAAAATGACTTAAATGGAGAAAGACTGCAGAAAGTTAGGAGATGCAGGGATTTGGGAATCCTTGTCAATGAGTCACAAAAAGCTACCATCCAAGTCCAGCGAGTGACAGGGTAGGCAAATGGAATGTCGGCCTTTAATTCAAAGTGAATGGAATATAAAAATAGGGATGTCTTGCTTTAACTGTACAAGGCAATAGTCTGACTACAGCTGGAATACTGTGAACAGTTTGGCATTGGGGGCAGTCCAAAGAAGGTTCATACCGGGTATGGAAGGACTGTCTGATGAGATGATGTTGAGTAGATTGGGACTGTACTCGTTCTAAATGCTAATGAGAGGTGACCCTATTGAAACTTACAAGATTCTGAAGGAATTGACAGGATACTTGAAGAAAGGTTGTTTCCCTTTATTGCAGGTGCTAGGATCAGGTGCATATTTAAGGTAGAGATGAGGAGCAGTTTATTCTCAAGAGGGTTGTGAATCTGTTGAATTCTTTATCATAAAGGGTTGTTGAGTCTAGACCATTAAGCATGTCCAGAGCTGAGATAGACAGACAGACAGAGATTTTTAATCAAAGGAGTTGAGAGTTATGGAGAAAAGGCAGGAAAATGGAGTTGAGGATCAGCCAAGATCCTGTTGAATGGTGGAACAGACTCAATGGGCTGAATGGCATACTTATGCTCCTAAGCCTAATGGTCTAGATGTGCCACCCAATATCAATGCTAATGCCAGTAGCAGCATTTTTAATTTTGTTCTGTTTTCTTTCAGCAGGGCTGAATGAGCGACAGATGGCAGTGATAGAAGCATTCCAACATGCATGGAAGGGATACAAACAGTATGCCTGGGGTCATGATGAACTAAAGCCCATTTCTAAGACTTATAGCGAATGGTTTGGCTTGGGACTGACGCTGGTTGATGCCTTGGATACGATGTGGATTTTGGGACAGCAAGAAGGTGACTTTGTTGAATTGTGTAACAGAAACATCATGGTGTTCCCTGGACACTTAGTTGTCAGTCAAAGCAGACTTTAAAATGTCAGTGAAATCAAGGTCTTTGCTATTTGTAAGGACAGGTTCTTTATTATTATATGGTACTTTTGCTTTTTATATCTAGAAATGAAGTTGACAAGGATTATGACGTGCTTTGATTTCAGTGAACTTTCAGAGATGTCAGCCTGAGAGTATAGGGCTGAGGCAATTTAAAAGGAATTTGTTCTACATCTGGCAGTACTAGACTTGCAGATCTTGGAACATGTTATATCTGTTAAATGTTCTTTTCCATCAGCGCTACTGTACCTCATTTCATCAATGAAAAATGTAAACAGGCAACCTTTGTTCTTTTAAACACAAAATACAAACGTACATTTGAAAGTTTGAGGAAAAAAATGTTAAATTGAGTATTCAAGGCAACAGAAGTTCACCCCGATATCAAATCATTAAAGTTGTTATTTATAAGTTTATTTACATTGTTCATGTTTAAAATGTAAATATGTATATCATGCTTTGCTTTGCAATTTCAGAATTTGAAGAAGCCAAGAAATGGGTGCTTACTGATCTGAATCTTGGTAAAAATGTGGATGTGAATTTGTTTGAAACCACAATTCGTATTTTAGGTGGCTTGCTTAGCATATACAATTTAACTGGAGACCAGGTCTTCCTCGATAAAGCAGTAAGAATGCTTTCTACTGTAATTTTGCTTGCTTGAAATTATTTATGTAAAAGAAAGAGCTGTTTAAAAATTGTTATAGTTTATTTTGTAATGCCTCCAGTCATTTCTTGATATTACATGATTTGAACTGAAATTGCTGAAGACTGGGATCTTTAATGTTGTGCACCTCAGGAAGTGCCTGGGATTGTTTCTTCACTTCTGGCTAAAGATTGTTGCAAATCTTTCAGCCTTGCCTTTGTGCTGATGTACTGGGCTCCCCATGATTGCGTATGGGGATAATTGCGGAGCCTTCTCATCCATTAAGTTGTTTGATTATCCACCACCGTTAATGACTGGATGTGACATGACATTCAGGCAGATAATAGTATTCTTGTTACATATACAGAGCCTTTATTACTTGCAATGCAAGGCACTCCCCCTTAAAGGGACAACAGTGGCCCTTACCTGGAGATTCTGCCTTTTAGCGGTTACAATCACAATTTTGGTTGTTTCTTATTGACCAATTACACATTAACTTTCAAGCCTTGGTAACATAATAGACTTATCACACGGAGCGTTGGGTACATGGCACCGCAATACAGTTTGAATGTGTGATAGTTTTCTGTTGTCTGGCTGAATTGAGACAATTATGGTGAGCTAGCTTAACTTGATTACATGCTTGCTTACATGTTTCTTTGCTTAAGTGGAGCCAGGTATGATTAACCTTACCTTGTCTATTGTGTTTAGCTGCACATTTTATTGTCCTGTCTCTCGAATAGCTTAGGTGACCTACTTTTACATTTTAGCCCTGTTTTTGAATTCCTCCACAACTGCAGAGCTTAGATCTGATCCATTGATTGCAAAATCACTTAATCCTGTGTATGACATGCATAGAGTCATTTGGGTGTTTGTGATTAGAGTGTTCTGTAGATGTTTTGACAAATGCTTTATAATTCATCTTAGTAAGGCACTTCCCTAGGGTGTGTGGAGAACAAATGAAAATGCCTGTCTCTTTCATATTGTCACACTTTTTAAAGGTAAAGTCACCATAGTCTTACCAGACCTTAGGATGGTGTTCCCGTTAGAAAGAAGAGACTGGTGGCACCATGTCTCAGGAGAGGGGTTGAGAAGGAGATTCCTTCATGGTAACCTCAGCTGGTGTAGGGAATTGTACCCATGCTATTTGTGTAACTCTGCATTGCAAACAGCCATCTAGCCAACTGAGGTAAACCAATGCTCCAGCTGTGGTACACCATCGCCATTGTTGTGCAGCCTCCTCCTAGCATCAGTATGTGGGCCATGTGATTAAACATCATGGATGTAAAGGTCTTCTGCTGAAGTTGTTCTCTACATTGCTTCTGCTGCCACCTACCTGTTGGGTGATATTGGAGCAAGGTTACTATAAATAATTCCAGTCAGATTTGATATCCTACTACTTTTGGTATCTGTCCCCTGATTTTTCTGAGCATTTTTCTCAGGTATTTACCTTTAGTTCACATACAAGTTTAGTTACTCATGACGTTGTAAAACAAATAATGAGCAAATGTGCTGTAATATTTAAGAAGTAAATCTTAATTTTAATAAATGTATTGTGTAGTGAGGTTTAAGCAAAACTTAAACATTCAGCCTTAAACATCATGTTAATGCAATGAGTTTTATTTCCCTGTTTATTTTACATGCATTCTCACATTATGGTTAGAACCTTGTTAAGCACAAGGTGGTTATTCGATCAGTCATCCTTGTGTTGTCTCTTTGAAAGGGACTGTTACGGTAGGTGGCTCAGTGGTTAGCACTGCTGCCTCACAGCAACAGAGTCCCAGGTTCAATTTCAGCCAAGGGCGACTGTCTGTGTGGAGTTTGCACATTCTCCCCGTGTCTCGTGGATTTCCTTTGGGTGCTCCGGTTTCCTCCCACAGTCCAAAGATGTGCAGGTCAGGTGAATTGGCCATGCTAAATTGCCCATAGGTTAGGTGCATTAGTTAGAGGGTCTGCGTGGGTTACTCTTCGGAGGGTCGGTGTGGACTTGTTGGGCTGAAAAGCCTGTTTCCACACTGTAAGTAATCTAATTTAAATAGTCCTGCAACTTCTATTCCCTTAGACCTATAAATTTATGGTTTTTGGTTTCATTTTGATGTTGACCCTTTTGTTAAAAAACAGGAGGGGATGATGGTTATACAAGAGAGTAAGTTCTTTTACATTCCAGACCCTAATTGCTTGGACCATCTTTTCTCCATATTGAGAATTGGTTTCAGTTTGGCCATGTCAGTAATCCAGTTAACCATGCTTACCTTTGGAGTGAATCAATATTCTACCTTACTGAAAATGCAAGATTAGTTCCATTCTCTGTAAAGTCTACATTAAGCTCTATGATACCAGTGCCTGGCAAACTGTGAGACTTTGCTTTTTGATGAATTTTTAAATTTCCTCCAATATAGAGCGAGTTGGGAAATCGCCTTATGCCAGCTTTTGACACTCCATCCAAAATTCCATATTCTGATGTAAATATTGGGCGTGGAACTGCCCATCCCCCACGCTGGACCTCGGACAGCACTGTTGCAGAAGTGACCAGCATTCAGCTGGAGTTTCGAGAGCTCAGCCGCCTGACTAAAGAAGAGAAATACCAGGTATGGCAGATTGACCAATCGCAGCCAGCTTACCTGAAATTGTAGCTATATTGATCAACCTGTTCAGGCGTGTTGTGGGGGAGGTGGAACTTGAACCTAGACTTTTTGGCCTAGATGTAGGTACGCTGCACTGTGCTACAAGACCCTTCCTGAAATTGTAGTTATTTTTAAATCGGCCTGTTAGGTGATGTTATGACTCACATCCAGCACAGGTAAAACTGGAACTCTGATCTCCCAGATCACAGGTAGGCACAGTGATGTGGCTTGAATGTAGTCAATATAGTCCTTAAAATGTAGCACTAATTGTGATTTGTCAACTGAGAAGATCTGTAATCTAGCATTAAGTCTATCTTCTGAATGATATTCAGCGCGCTGTAATATCAAACTTGTTGCCATTAGCTAATAAGATAAAGAAATCTGAAAACTGATTTGACTGTTTTGTAGGTTTGTAAACTTTTCCTGCTTCATGTTTAGTTTCTGTTCTGAGCAATTTTTTCAAATTCTAATTGCTAATATGTTTATCTGCAAGGTTTGGTTTGGTTTGCTCAACACTTCGATAACATGCTAGTCTGTTTTAACATGTCAGTGTAAATTCCACATACACCTAATGAAAGGTAAAATCAGGTCATCTTGCTCTTTATAAGGTGAAAGTAAAGGAATTTTAAATTGTATTCCAGCTCTGATTCATTGCTGTAAGTCCAGATCTAAAGTAGCAACAGGAACTTAATGGGCAGCCGATCTCTCTGCTATACCGATCTGCTTTCACTACTTTTTGCTCTATGCACATGCCTGAAATGAATCAGAATTGGTTCAAACTTTATGCTGTTTAAAGTCAGCAAATCACGATCAATATCTTTACTTGAAGTTAAAAATCACAAAACACCAGGTTATAATCCAACAGGTTAAATTGGAAGCACACTAGCTTTTGGAGCGCCCTCCTTCCAATTAAACCTGTTGGACTATATCCTGGTGTTGTGATTTTTAACTTTGTATACCCCAGTCCAACACTGGCATTTCCAAATCATGTTTACTTGAAGTGACCAGGTAGGAGAAAGTGACATTAAACAAGGAGTAACTTTGGAAAAAAAGTATTACAGAATTTCCAGTTAGATCTCTTGTAGCCACATTTCAGATTTTTATAATGGTTTGTGATGTAGTGACAAGTCGATCATTTTTCTTGTCTTGAATGTTTACCATTTCAATTAAATTTCATAACTATCACACTAGATTTGGCCTTTTGTCTTTGTGGGTTTTTAAACTGAACTTGCATTGTCTCTTTGTGTAAACAACTTTGAATGGTGAGTACTTAAATTTTGGGAAGACTGAAACCATTGCTCATTGTCTCAGCCACCATCTCTGTTGCAGAGCTGTCATTTCCTTCCTTTTCCTAGCAATTATCTTAGTGTGGAACATGATTGTTTTCAACTTTCAGCCCATATTTGACCTGACGTGGATCTTGTGGAACAGATATGTGTTAGTACTGACACTGCCTGTTTCCACCTCTGAGCATCCCTGATCTATCACTTGTTCCATCTCATCTGTTGTTGAAAGTCTCATCTATGACCTCTAACAATGGCTATTCCCTCATAGCCAGGCTGATCTCCCAGAAGCTGCCCTCTGAAACTCTTAGTCATCCAGGAATGCACTGTCTGGGTATTAGTGTGTACCAAATCAGTCATCTTCATGTTCTACAATTAGCTCCCTGTCAAGCAACATCTTGATTTTTCACCCTTGTTTTCTAATCATCCATGGTCTTGTCTCTCTGGATCTCGGCAGTCTTCTCCCAGCCCCATAATCTTACCAGCTCTCAGCACGTATCTCATTCTGGCCTCTTGAACAACCCTTTTTTTTTTACTGCTCCATCATTGGTGGCTGTATCTTCAGCTGCCTCTCCCTACACCTCACTGCCTGTCGACCTCACTTTGTTCCTTTAAGCCATTCCTTAAAATTTACATCCTGATCAGTACTTGCCTCCAATTAACAGCATTAGAACAGATTATCTGCCCTTTGTCTTACTTTTGTTTGTAGGACCTTGCTGTTGGTTATTGTGTTTTTTTACATTACAAGAATGAATGTGTCAGTGTGAAATTCATTCATAGGATGTGGGTATCGCTGGCTAGATATTGCAAGTCACTTAGCTATTATTGTCCAATCCATGCTACCCTTGAGAGAGTGATGGTGGAACATGTAGGAGCATCCACAGTGCTTCTGGAAAGGGAATTCCAGGATTTTGACCCAGAGACTGTGAAGGCCTGACGATATAGTTCGAAATCAAGAAGTGTATAATGTTTTGATGGTTATGTTCCCATGCTTCTACTGCCCTTGTCTTTCTTGATAGAGGTTGCAGGTTTACAAATGAAGTTGGAACAGTTTCATACATCATGCAGTGCATCATGTAGGTGGTGCACATTGCCACAGTGTGTTGATGGCAAATGGAATATGGTGGATGGGATGTCAGTACCGTCACATGCTTTTTCTTTGGTGTTGAGCTTTCTGAATATTGTCCTGGCCTCACCTTTGGAGTTCAGCACTTCTGTCCATATTTTGACAGGCAGGAGCTGAATGGTGCTAGTTGTCCAAAGACACCAGCGGAGAATAGGATATTGTTGAACAAATGCCTCATGGTAACACTGTTGACAACCATTTCATCACCGATGCTTGAGTAGCCTGATTGGGCAATAATTGTCAGGGTCGATTTTTGACCTGGTTTTTTGAGGATTGGACGTACCTAGGCAATTTTCCAGTATCAGGTAGACGTCAGAGTTGGATTCACATACCTATGCTAATATGAAGGGGAAGTAAGACAATGGGAGAGGGAGGCAGCTAGCTGGGTTAGGGCCAGGGCTATTAGTCCTGTCTGGAAAGGACAAAGGTCTTGTCTCGGCTTACTTGCGTGGAATGGGGGAATCCACATGTGTGGACCGAAAGAATACAGGCTTTCAGTTGCTGTTGCAGTAAGCTATTTTGGTAGTGGGACTTTTAACACTAAAATCCCCAATGTGCTCTAGAAGAGAAGTAAAGCATTGAACTGACCCCTCTGTGACATTTTAACTTCAAAGATGTTGGGGTTCTTAAAGAGGTCCATCTCACTAATTGTGAATTCTTTGGTTTTTTAAAAAAAAAGATGCTGCATTAATCAAATTATTTTATATTAGTTCTTGGTTTCTGAAATTAAGAATCTTTTTTTAACCTTCAAACAGGCAGCAGTAAATGAAGTAATGAAACATATTCACAAACTCGGAGGGAAAATGGATGGATTAGTTCCAATGTTCATAAACACTAACTCTGGCCAGTTTAGTCACCTTGGAGTCTATACACTTGGTGCCAGGGCTGACAGCTACTATGAGTATCTACTAAAACAGTGGATTCAGGGAGGAAAAAAGGAATCAGAGTAAGTGATATACAATTCAAACTGATCCAACCAGTGACTTTCATCAGTAAATTTGCAGTTTATTTTCTTTCACCTTTCTGTTGAAATTCCAGAAATAAATAGACGTTTTTAAATGTGTAATATGTAGCAAACCTTTATTTTGTGCTAACTGGGTCTGAATCTGGTGTCGTGCAGAAATTATGTCACCCCTCAATATGCTGTCATCTATCCTGCAGCAGTTTGATCTGGATGAATCTCTGTTGTGTATGCTTCAGAGTTTGCACTGACATGAATCTGAAATGACTTTATAAGGTGAGAGACAATGAAAGGCAGACACTGAAGGTATTGGTTGTCAGTACCATTCAATCAGCTACTTGGAAGATGATTTATGGTGAAATAGCTTTTTGGTATTTCTGCATATTAAACTAATCTGTTGCCATCACGGTGTTATTTAATTAATTTTCCTGTATTTGCACTTGATTTTCTGTGTTGATTTTCATTATTGTATTTGTCAGTTTATTAGATGACTACCTGCAAGCTATAGAGGGTGTCAAGAAGAACTTGATTCGGAAGTCAGAACCAAAGAAACTGACGTTTGTTGGTGAAATGTCCCACAATCAATTCAGTCCTAAGATGGTAAGTAGCTTTGATGAAATCAGTATGATGTCCATTCCTAGACTAATCCGTTAATGTACAGATGAAACTGCCTAACTTTCTGCTGCTTGTTGTGTCATAGCAGTGTTTCTGGGGCTCTTGTGGTGCAATGATAGTGTCCCTACCTCTGAGCCAGGATCCCTAGGTTCAAGTCTCACCTGCTGCAGAGGTGTGTAATAGCACTTCTGAATATGTGGTTAGAAAGTATCCAGAGGTGTTTCTGATGATGAACTTCTCTTTTCGGTTTGGTCCAGATTAGCATGGGCTGCTTTGAATCATTTTTATTGCTGGGATTTTTCTCTTATTATAAATGCTCATTAACCATTCCAGTAGTGTGGAACAATTTCATTCCAAGAATAAGCAGTTGAGTTACACTGTCTTGAACAGGTCCATTAACTGTATGAAGGCCTGAATTGTTATGAAATAATCATGTTTCAGCAGAGTGCCTAGTTCTGCCATTGATATAGAAATCATCTGAACTACTTGCATTTTTCATGACCGAATTTAGTTTACCTTCCTTATACTAAGTTAATCATGAAATCTAACTTTCAACGTGTTATATGTTTGGCCTTATTGGCAACCTCTTAAATATGGCCTGAGCCATTTGTTCATGCTGTAAACTTGAAGCTGAAGTAGGGTGTGTCAAACTCATTCTGTAGAATAACGGGTACACTGATCAGATTATTTCTCACTGTATGTCACACAAACCTATGAAAGGCCTTAAGGTGCCACTTCTGATCTTGAAAAAATGTCCAATTTATCCCCACTTAGCTGGGAACAGTATGCCAAAAGTTTAAGCAATTTCATTTTGCTACAATGCAACTCATGAAATGTTACCCTCGAGCAAAAAAGACATTCTGCCCAACACAGAAATGCGGTGTGTGAAATTGAGCGTTGGTGTGATACCAGATACGTAGGCTGTCCGTCCCAAACATTGGTGGATTACAGCATGGCCCTTTGGCTGTTCACAGTAAGGTGCTGGTCATACCCAACCAGCCCACATAAGCAAAACAACATCCAATAATCAAAGTGATTCTGCAACTGCTCAATATTTGTCAAGGGTGAGGAATGATGCTGTGAAGCACTTTAGGGTTGTCAATCAGGCTTACAGTGTGGTGTACTGACATGCACAAGAAGCTACATATATTAATACATAGACTCCAGTTTTACTGTAGACAGAACATGTTCATATGCTGCACCTGTTTTAACTCAATAGATTAGGTGATAGCCATTCACTGGCTCATTTCCTAATGCAATTTCTTGACTAAAGTCAAAAAGTGTTGTCCTGGAAAAGCACAACAGGTCAGACAGCATCCAAGGAGCAGGAGAGTCGACATTTCAGATATAAGTTTCTGATGAAGTCTCCTGCTCCTCTGGTGCTGTCTGATCTGTTGTGCTTTTCCAGGACCACACTTTTTGAATCTGATTCTCTAGCATCTGCAGTCCTCACTTTGTCCCAATTTCTTGAGCCAACATTCCTGGTTTAAAATGCAAACAATGTCAGACAGTTAACTTTCAATCATCATTAATTGTCATGAAAAATGCATCAATGTCTTTTATCAGAGTTCACCTTCTAATTCATTGACACTTCCCTGTCCTGCAGTATAAATGATGGCTTTCGCCTCAAACTGGTATTCCTGGTAAGTGGAAGACTAAAAGCTTCAGCAAAATGGGCCCTTTTTCAGCAGTCTGTATTGTCAAACAGCTATTTAGAATCATTATATACAGAATTCTTGGCGGCTGTTGTGTAGCGTAGTCTTTCTGGTTCTGAGCTGGGAGGCCCGGGCTCAAGTCCCACCTTCTCCAGAGGTGTATAATAACATTGCTGAATAGCTTGAATAGAAAACATCTAGACAGGATTCTGACTCTGCCTTACTGTCACCATCTCAAGGCCAGTTTGGGGTGGACAAGAAGTGCTGATCTTGCCAGGAATTATCATATCCCGTGAAAGGATAAACGAAAAGAGGCTGCTTGCCTTCAAACATTGTGCATTTGTTTTCTTTGCTTTGTTTCAGGGAACATGTACATTAAAATATTCGTTTCAAAGGCAGTCCTGTGGTTTGAATTTGGGTCACCATGGTGACAGAGTAAAAGATTCTGTATGTGGTTTTATTCCTGTAATGTATTTGATGTTTGTTCGGGCCACTTGTTTTCTATTTATATGTTTAGTGAGTTTTGGTTGCATAATTTGTTGAGCTGGACTGACCAGCAAGTATTGATTCAACTTGTAATACTGCAGTCAAAAAAAAAACATATTCAGTTCAGAATGATGTTCTTGCATAATTAGTATTACGGGTGGAGATGGTGAAATAGTGGAAATATCACTGGAGAAGCAATCTAGAAGCCTAAGTAAAGGTCTGGGAACCTAACATGGCAGGTGGTGAACTTTGAATCCAATAAAATCTGGAATAAAGAGTTGCCCTAATTACATGTCACTATTGCTAATTGTTGGAGCACCCAATTTAATTGACTGATATCCTTTAGGGAAGGAAATCTGCTGTCCTCACCTAGTCTGGCATACATATGATTTCAGACACACAGCAGTGTCATTGGCTCTTAACTGCCCTCTGAGCAATTACAGAGGGGTGATAAATGCTGCCCTAGCTAGAGATGTCCACATCCTACAAAAGAATAATTTAAAACAAAACAAACTCTGGTTAATTGTTGTCAGTGTGCTTGTTCTTTATATAACTTATCTAAAATGATAAAATCTTGGGTTTTATAGAGAAATGCACACAGAAGTAGGGAAATTATGCTGTACAGTCGGTTCTGTTATAATGTGCGTTTCTTCAATGCAAATTGGCTATAACACGATTGAAGAATTTAAACCATTATTTGTTGAACACAAACTTTCTTACCTGTATTGGCTATAACACAATTCTGGTCCTATTGGCTTAAATGGTGCTGTTATTATGCGATTTCCTTATAACGCGGGATCACATGGGAATGGAACTGTTATATCAGAACAGACTGCATCTTTAGAAAGAGTTAAGAGGTGGTGCTGGAAAAGCACTGCCAGTCAGACAGCATCTGAGGAGAAGGAGAATCACCGTTTTGAGTATTGAGCTCTTCATCAGGAATGCAGCCCTTGTAGAGAGAGTAGGAGAAATTCTTCAAGGTAGGCATCCTTGAAAAAGGCTTCACGGTAAGGTTATAATCAACCGAGAGAGTAAGGACTGCAGAAGATCAGAGTCAAGAGTGTTGTGCTGGAAAAGCACAGCCAGTCAGGCAGCATCTGAGGCGCAGGAGAATTGATGTTTCGAGCATAAGCTCTTCATCAGCAATGATTGGCCATTATGCGATTGAAGAATTTAGACCATCATTTGTAAACTTTCTCCCTGTATCTTTATAAAGCTGCAATTAGACCACAAGTAGAATATTAAATTCAAATCTGGTCACCACGCAAGGTGAGGTATAAGGGTGGAAAAGAAATTTACAAGAATGATTCTAGCATGGAGGAATTTTAGCTATAAAATTAGGTTGGTGAAATCGGTTGTTTTCCAGGTAACTCTGGAAATTGAGGGGAGATTCATAAGATTTTTGCATTATGTAAAAGGAAAAACTTCCCACTTGCTGGTGGTATAGGACTAAGGAACATAGAATTCAGGTTTTGGACATAAGATACATGAAGACATGAGGAAGAAACTTTCTATGCAGCAAGTGGTAATGAACTGGAGAAGAAATTTGGCACTTCAGGGCAATGTGACTGATTGGATTGTCCTGTGAAGAATTTGACATGGACATAGACTTGGTGGGCCAAATTTCATAATGACTGATTTTTTTTTAATGTGTAGTGTTTGTGGAACAGAATATCCACAGGTTTCTGATGTTCTCTTAGTTGTATTTACAAAAACACATTGGTTACTGGTTAATAGCAATATTTCAGTCTTTTAAAATGACATTGTTTTTATTTGTGCATTATCCAGTATACGTTGCAATAAATTGAATAATTAATATTGAAGATCACATATTATGTTTATTAAACCCCTGTGACAGTTTCAGTAATTCAGCAACTGCCCAATAGTGTGATGGCAGACTGTAATTACGCGTTCAGATTTGCTAGTTTAGTAAAATAGAACTTTAAGTATATTTTGGACAGCTTGTGTAGTTAACTTTAATGTTTAAAAGGATAAAAAGACCTTTCATTTGTAAGTCACACCTCTCTCAGTATTATTGTATTTATTAATAAAATGTGCTAAATTAGTAGCACATTACACATTTCTCACTTGGGACATGTTTAATACTTTTAGACCGGTGCTCATGAAACTTAGAAGGCAAGCAGCTTCTAAAAGTTAGTTTTCTTAATGGTACTTCCTTTGGTATTGCATGTAGTCATGATCAAATGTAGCATTTACGCTGGCTGAGTTTGCAAGTACTGAGCAAAGAAAGGGAGCTCAGTAGGCTCAACTTTCTCTTCTCTGAGAATAATCACAGCTTCTATAATCTATCCAAATCTCTGATTGCTGGAACAAATATGTTTAAAAAGTTGGAATACTCATTAGTTATTTTTGGTCACAGTACCTTTGCCTTGCTGAGGCCACTGTAAACAACAATTTTTTTATATTTTTCACGTGTGAAATATTGATTTGAAGGTGGGCAAGCAAGCTGCTTGAATTTACTTTCCCTGATACTATCTCATTGGCAAAATTGAAGACAGATGTTAAACTGGATCTGTAATTGTATTATTCGGTAAGAGTTGGGTTTAGTGTAACAAAAGAATATAGGTTAGAGAACCCCGTCTAATAGAAATCAAATTAAGCAGGCACTAAAATAATAACTGTCCTTATTAGAAATCAGATCTACTCAGAAATATTTTTCATTTAGATGATACAATGGGGTGGTATTACTGATTCTGATTTTTGTTCATTCGAACAATGATCTGTCATTGCTGTTTCGTAGAATATCCCAGGCTTTATAATTATATTAAGACTTACAATCTGTGCTCAGTATTTGGTTGTTTACCTTTTAGGGTTTAAATGGAACTGTCTTGTGAATGTGCAAATTATCAATGAATAAACTGATGATCACAAGTTCCTTGTCTTTTCTCCTAACTTTTCATGACAGTGCATTTAGGAACTTTTATATTTTATGCACATTTTATAAAAGGTCTTGACTGTGACAGAAACCAATGGAAACAGTAACTCAAAACTGTTCATGCTGGAAAAATGTCTGTCCTCAGTGTACTTTGACCTTGCTTTGGAACTAAAATGTCTTGTTCATTCTGTAGTTTCAAGTCTCATTTGGCCCTGTTTATCGAGGCATTTCTCTTTGATGTACCTGGAAGAGGTTTGTGGATTGCAAGTATAGATAATATTGATGGGAGTTATTTCTTCCTTGCTTTTAAAGGATCATTTGGTGTGTTTCCTCCCTGGGACCCTGGCTTTAGGAGCTCACCATGGACTGAATGCAGATCACATGGAACTTGCAAAAGAACTGATGGAAACCTGCTATCAAATGTATGCACAAATAGAAACTGGTCTAAGCCCGGAAATTGTACACTTCAATCTGAATCCACACAATACCAAGGATATAGAAGTTAAGGTAGGTACAGGGAGAATTTTTTAAAAAAAGAACGTGCATGGTGCTTAATACTTATGGTTGACATTTAATCCTCCTCACAAATATGCTTTTTGCATTCAACTGCATTCCAGTCATTTGCAGGATTTATTGACAATTCATGGGTCATTTTTGTAATCAAATGTCACATTGAATGTTTCAATCAAAAACCTTGAGGAGGTCCATATAAAACTAGCACTATATGTAAACTTCAGACAATGGATAAATGTTATAATTATAAGTGTTGCTATGTTATTACTGTTGGAGATTGACAAATAGGACATTAATTCACTTTTATTTAATTTGCAGATGAATATTAACTAGTTTAAATAAATTTGCATAATACAGATTGCAGTTTTGGAATGTTGGTTCTTTGTTTTAAGCATCAGAATTAATAGTCCTTAGCAATGCAAGAATGATGTACCAAAAGGCCTATAATGGTGCTGTAAACAATCAGTCAATGAAACTGAGAATCCCTACCTCTAAACAGAAGACCTAGGTTCAAGATCCACCTGCTTCAGAAGTGTACCTTAACATCTTTGAACAGGTTGATTAAAAATCTTAACAACGTGATCAGAGTAGCCATGCAATCCAGTGTAAATATTGTTGCTAGTTCAGTGAGTCCTCATGTGGGAGTTACACACTTAGATGTCACCTGTGTGTCATTTAATGGCTTTTCAAAGTATTGTTTCAGATAATAGTCAATCTTTTTGACAGCCTGCAGATAGACACAACCTTCTAAGACCAGAGACAGTAGAAAGCCTTTTCTATATGTATAGATTTACACGTGATAAAACATACCAGGATTGGGGCTGGCAAATTCTCCAAAACTTCAACAAATATACTCGGGTAAGTATAGTATAATTTTTGGTTCTTCAAATGTAAAATTGCTTCAGTTTTTTAATATATACATGATTAATACAAACAACCAACCTAACAGTTTTTATGGTTTCTTTTTCACAATCAGTAAGGTTGAAAGGAATTGAAATATTAACGTTTGCTTGATTTTTTTAAAGTGGTTGTAATATGTTGTTCTTGCCAGTGTTTATTTGGACAAGATGAAGAGGTTTGAAGCCCTTTACACTTCAATGTTTGACACTTATAAAGATGTAGAAGAGTAGACTTTGTTTTTCCTCTTAGTAGTTCTATACTATAAGATTATGTAAAGAGTGCATACTGGATTAATGTATGAAGGATCATTGGGGACAGGTGAGAGTCAAGAGCCTAAAATAGTCTAATAAAGCCTTCTGATCAGCTTGATCTCAGGACTTGCCCAGCAATACTATTTCTAGAATTGATGGGCCTGAATTCATCCCATATCCATTTTAGGCACTTTTGCTGAGGCAGGTCTGTTGAGCCGGGATGTTTCCTGACTCAAGTTGCCTGCATTGGTAACTAAAATTCCAGGCCTATGTCTTTGTAAACAAAGTCCAGGATTGTTTAACCATTTTCAACCTGCCCTCCCACCTTCGACAGTAAGTGCATTTATACCTTTCTGTTACTAGACCACTTTAGAACTATCCTTTTGTTTTTAATTGCTTCTCTGGTTCTTTCTACCAAAATACATCACCTAGAACAGGTCAACATGTGATGTACTATCAACTAATGACCTCTTGAAGCTTATCCTACACACAGTTCTTCATATTACCAAGTTTTACATCATCTGTAAATTTTGAAGTTGTGCTCTGTGCATTCAGATCTAGGTTACTGATCTAGAAAAATACAGCAGCCCTAATGTCAACTACTGGGAAAACCCTGCCATGTCACTTCCTTCACTCCCAGTAAAATAATTGTTCATTCTTTCCTGTCACTGGGCCATTTCTGTATCCATGCTTTCACTGTTGTTTATTTAATGAGCTTCAAATGTTTTGGCAAGCTTGAGTAGCACTCAAACATCATTTGGAAATCCATTTAGATTGCATTGCCTTTGTCAATTCTCTTGTTACCTGATCAAAAATCAAGTC
The DNA here is from genome assembly GCF_004010195.1 of Chiloscyllium plagiosum. Lineage (NCBI taxonomy): Eukaryota > Metazoa > Chordata > Chondrichthyes > Orectolobiformes > Hemiscylliidae > Chiloscyllium > Chiloscyllium plagiosum. Next base: position 18,181,326 of record NC_057739.1, on the reverse strand, counting down.
AGATGGACATGCTTTGCCTTTGACAAATCCATGCTGGCTCTCCTTAAGTTACGTTTTCAGTTTGTGATTAATTTTGTCCCAAATTACTGTTTCTGAAACCATTTACATCACAGGCATAAACTAACTGGCATGTAGTTGTACGGGAGGGTGAACAACTTGGAGAGGAAGGAGATAAGTGGAGGACAGAAGAAAAAAAAATGTTCGTCGGCTAAAATAACCATTGTAAAACTCCTAGTGTCCTATGATGAACTTTAAATTTTATGGCTTTCCAGTAAGACATTAAACTGATGCATCATGTATCCACTTAGGTAGACTGAAAAGATCCAGTGTACCTTTTGAAGGGAGCAAGTGTTTGGACAACATCAAACCCCTTCAAGAGAAGATAGATTAAAATAAGAAAAAGTTAATGAGTATAAAAGTAAGCGAGGTACTGTGTTCTAGGTGCAATTCAATTGGTCAAACTGCTTGATGTTAAGCAAAACAAAGTATTCAAGCACTCTAGTTAAAATACAACGAAAAGAGGAACTTGGAAACTTAACTCTATTGGAAAGCTTAATAGATGCAGTGACTATTACTATACTGGAACAGTTAATTAGTAACATCCCATAAACACACCTTGGCAAAAAGACAAATTCAGAAAAAGTGTCTCACATGCAGCAAATCCCCAGCAAGAGACAGCGGCAGCTGGGAAAGATTCACTGCTTTCCTAACCTGCACTGACTCTAGTTCTCTTTTGGCAGTTGTTGCTAAAGATCCTGGATCTGAGAGCTTGACTACATCCATTCAGGCTGCTTTTATTGTTCCAACATTTTCAAACAAAAAAACCCAAGGCCTCAAATTGGTTATCTCCTTATAGACTGCTAGTCTCCCAATCTGTCTCTAAAATAAACAAAGACAAAACATACCTCTTACTGCCACAGCATCATCATACAAGGGAATTGAAGCCAATATTTATGCTTGAGCTAACGCAGATTGGTACAGTTATTATCCAACCTCTGTCATGTTAACAATTGTTACTCTTCAGTTTGGGATGTCTTAATTATGAAATTTCTGTAAAAATGGCATGTGATGTACCAATTTATTATACAGCTTTTTCACAGTTACTTGTAATTTTGCACAGGTTAAAACTGGCGGATACACTTCTATTAATAATGTGAGGAAATCTGAGAACCCTGAACCCAGAGATAAAATGGAGAGCTTCTTTCTTGGAGAGACACTGAAATATTTATTCCTTCTATTTTCTGATGATTTCAACTTAATTAGCCTGGACAAATATATTTTTAATACTGAAGCACATATTTTTCCAATATGGACAACCTGATGAATGTTGAAATGATTTGAATGTTGACCTACTGTTTGGCACATCTTGGTTGTGGGATCTGATGTCAGCAGGAGATAACCACTGTGTGGAAGTTTTGTTCTACTTTGTATTGATCACTGTGAAAGTACGTATCACACGTCTAAAAAATGTGAACATACAAACTATAAACCAGGGGTACGTCCATGAACTGATGCACTCAAATGACCTGTTTTACATTACAAGACATGCTTACCACACATTGCCTCCTCTCCATTCACTGTTTGCTTTCTGCCTGCCAAGTTCAGTCTAACAGATGAGTATGTAATGGTTAATACACTACAAGTCTTTGCAAAAGAAATTTACATTTGTGGCTTTTATTCTGCAACATGAATGGGTGATGAGATTTGATGTCAATTCATATTTAAAATTTCAATTTACTCCATTTCAAAAATAAAAACTAATCTAGCTTGAATTCTGAAATATCAGCAACTGTGGCAATTAATATTTTCCTGGGTTATTACAGACCAATCAAAATTATTCAGTATTTTGATCTATAATGGCTTTTGAAATTTAATTATAAAATATCATTGTCACCATATTTTGTTAATATATGCAAGTGTGAAAATGTTGGTTCATGAAGGATAGAATAATCCATTGGTCTAAAGTTTGTTTTTTTTGGGTGGTTAAATTCTACTTTCAACTCCAGGTTTTATTCCATTTCATGTATATCCTCTCACTCCAACAGCCCTGTTTAATAAATAAAATAAAATATTCAATTCTTTTCTACCATGCTTCAGGCTGGAGCATTTGAAATATAGGAAGCAAATGTCATCTAGCAATATCTTTCCGAGTGCTTTTACATAGATGCTTTTGCCTGATAAAGAAACTTGTCTCTTCTGAATATCAAATATTTGGCTGCTTTAACCATAAAGTTCATCTGTGGCTAGTAAGGAGAGAATGTTTTTGTTTAAAGAGTAAGATGCAATATGAGTGTTTTAAATTTAATGTAAACATGGTTACAACTTAGGATATGAGCCATAACATTTTAAGTTGTACAAGGCCAGCAACTTGATAGGTCTTAGTACACTCTCAAAGACCAATTTGGACCCTTAGATTTTATGGAACCAGTAGCAAATGCTGATCTGATCCATTTTCTTAACAGTTGCTTTTCTGTGTGGAAACCCATTACTTTTTCTATGATTAACACGATGTACCTAATTACATCACTGTTCAGTTTCATCTTGAAAAGGTTACAAGCAGTGCTGCTTCTGCTTTTTGTGACACTGGCCAGTAAATAATTCCAAATGGCTGCCTTAAATGTGCACAGTTTATATGAATAAGTAAACAGATAAGGATGAGTGCTTTTGAAATGATAATTCCAACAAAAAGGATATTGGGCATACTAGTGATCCCAACCCTTTAAGGGGATGCAGATATTTTATGTACTTGTCAACACTATGCTAAAGGCTGAAATATGGATCTACAAAAACTTTAGCCTGTCTATGATTAATTTTGTGCCTGTGCTGACTCTCATACAGCTGTCCATGAAAACATATCGCTTTTGTCATTAAATAACTCTGGTTTTAAATTATATATAGCTTTTAATCTAGATCCTTATCAGTCATTCCTTCAACTGAATGTACTGTTAAAATATTGGACAGGGTTTTAGATGTAATTTCACTTCCCTTCTAGAAAACAATGTAAATAAAGTTAATTTGTCTATAAATTGTTTTTTGTTTATTTCATTTAAAACATGACAATTGTATAAAATTTCTCCAGTTCCAATGCAAATACAAAATTATGTCTCTCCACTACTAATAGATTGTTTCATACATTTACACAGTTAACAAAAGTCCTTTGTGTACATTTTGGTTCAACATTATCAGATGTTAACATCTGACTTGTGTTAAACATAACGAAGTTGACTACTTTTCACCCATTTTCTGATTATGCTCGATTCCATTTTACGAACCACAGTAACTGATGGTGGATCAGCAACATTAGATGCTCTGAAAAGCAATAAATAAAAAAGCTCAATCCACTCGTTACAGCTGTTCCAGACATTTTACAATTCACATGAAGCAACAGAAGTTCTAATTCCTAAACTCATCACCCACCTCAGATCTAAATGATGTGCTGCTCCCTCTATAACAAAAGTAATCACTGAAGGATTCATCGTTTTTAGAATCTGTTTCATAGGGGAAAGCATAGTTATTTGAATTGCAGAAGAATATGGTGCAAAGCAGTCATCAATGCAGTAAATACTTACACCACCATTTGCCCAGGGATCCAAGTCACCATTGGAAAATATTATATTGCTTGCTGCTTTGTAATCTAGAAAATGAAAAATGAAGTAGTTAGCATACAACTTGTTGCCCCAAAAGTAACTGAAAAGAAAAGTAAAACATTAAATTACCATCTCCCCAATATTGGATTTTTAACCATTGTGAATTTGGGTATACACCCCATTTACTGTGACAATAGTTCCTCCTCATTGCTTCAGTAAAGGGAATGACAGGGAACATATCTGTGTCATTGTTGCTTTCATACAGCAGATTGATCTCTGTGCAAGCCTATAAAAAAATACAGAAACAAGATAATGAAAAACTTAAGATTTAAGTGTTTTTCTTCTGTCCATATCTTATAACAGGATAATAAATAGGCAGAAAGCAGAACAAAGTACATTTAAAATTGAAATTAATGGTATTGTATGGAACAAACTAAAAATTGTTCAAGGCAATAGACATTGTGTTTATTTGCACTACACCACGAAGGACAGCATCTTTACATGCACCAACTCAATCTGTCACTTATTATTTGCAACTAGACAAACATTCTAAATGGAGTTTCAAGATACAAAATGAAACCGATTCAGGACTGAGTGCTCTCCAAGATGTTTGGGTTTACTCCATTTCTTCATTATCTATTAACTTTCACTGTGTTCTATAATTGAACATATTGTTTGGTAAACCAACAGTAAAAGTGAGGACTGCAGATGCTGGAAACCAGAGTTTAGATCAGAGTGGTGCTTCAACTAGGTTTCCAGCATCTGCAGTCCTCACTTTTGCCTAGTTGATTTTAACCTTATTGTGAATCCTCCTTCAAGGATGCCTACCTTGAAGAAGGAATCTCCCCATCATACCTTGAAGAAGTTCTCCTCTCTCTACAAGAATCTCAGTGAGTCACTCTCTCTCACTACAACTCCCCCAGGTCATCTCCTCTGCCCTGAAGCTCTTCAACCATGTCCTAAAACTGAATCGCTACCACAGCCACATTTGCTTCATCTACCGCCTCAGAATACTTCAACCCCAGGGCATCAATAACCAGTTTCCTCATTTCCGCTCACCCCCACCTTACCCTCGTTCCAACCTTCCAGCTCTGCACTGTCCTCATGACCTGTCCTACCTGCCGATCACTCTCCCCTCTGACCTATCACCTCCACCCACCCCCCCCCCCCAATTATCTCTCCACGCTGGAGGCTCCCTGTCTTTCTTCCTGATGAAGGGTTTTTGCCCGAAACTAGGAGAAAGTGAGGACTGCAGATGGTGGAGTACCTGAGTTGAAAAATGTGGTGCTGGAAAAACACAGCAGGCAGGAAGCCTGAAGAAGGGCTTATGCCCGAAACGTCGATTCTCCTGCTCCTCAGATGCTGCCTGGCCTGCTGTGTTTTTCCAGCACCACTCTGATCTAAACTCTGGTTTCCAGCATCTGCAGTCCTCACTTTTGCCTATGCTTACTCAATGTCCTTGGGGATGGAGGTGGAGATGGACCCGGTATCTCTTCCTGACTTTGTTAATTCACTTTCATTAGACATACACACACACACACAAAAGGTTTTTCAGTATCCTCACGAGAATGTTCTTTCTTGTACAAAAAGTAAGGTGGGTGTTGGAAAATCGCCGAGTTGACGTAAGCTCGTTGTGGAGCACATTCCCTTGGACTCTCTTATGAGTAAGGTGCACCTTAAAACTGAGAATTTCTATATAAGACATGGTGGCCCTTTTTGGACTACCTCGGTAGATTTGTCCACCATACTAATAAGAGCCTTTATATAGACATAGCAATTTGATATAATGAATCTGGTATCCATACAGGAGGAACTATGAACATATTCATATGTATAAACTTGCGCACTCAATGACGAAGAGCTAATTGCTTTGTTTTGCTGAGCTGTGCTATTGTTATTAAGATTTTCCTTTTTTAGATAAAAAAGTAACAATAATAACTAAGCTATGTAATCAGTGGGTTTGTTTTTTTAACATTGGCTTGAATTGGTTTTGTATTTGTTGTAATATTCAAAAGAAAACATTCCTTTTTTTGAATAAAATGTTTAATAAAACATTTAATAAAAATGTTTTTAAAACAGAGAGGAAGCAGCCATTTGGGCCATCATATCCACATCAACCCAACCTCTACTCCAGTATTCCCCATGGCTAATCCAACTACTTATAAATGCCAGGACACTATGACATGGCCAATCCACCTAACCTGCACATCTTTAGAGGAAACCCACACAGGTGTGGAGAATGTGCAACCTCCCCACAGTCGTCCATGGCTGGACTCAAATCCAGTCCCTGGCACTGAGGCAGCAGTGCTAACCATTAAGCCATTGTGCCACCCAATGCAGGAATCTGAAGTAGGACTTGGACATCTGCAGTAGAATCCTATTACTAAATATAAATACACCAGAATTAGCTGTGTTGTCAGTACTAATTTGCAAAAGAATAAAATATGAGAGAGAACAATACTTTCATAGAAGTGTTTGGGTCTAGAATGCAGTGCTTGGAACAGAGAATATTACAGCATATCTGTGCCAATCATGATGCCATTCCAAATTAATCCCATATGGTCTATATTCCCATTATTCCCTGCGTGTTCACGTGCTTCTTAAACATTGCTATTGTTTCTACCACCTCCACTATCAAGTCACTCCTTGGTCTCTGACATTCTTGCAATAACAATTCCAAATTTACACCAGGTGAAGTCCACCACGTTTATTTGGAAGTACTAGCTTTCGGAGCGCTGCTCCTTTGTCAGGTAGCTGTGGAGCAGGATTAGAATTAAGACAGAATTTAGAGCAAAAGATCACAGTATCACGCAACTGATAATGATATATTGAACAAATCTTGATTGCTGTTAAGATTTGTTCTTTCGTCTTTTAGAGTGATTGCAGGTTTCGGTTCATTCATACATAAATCCCAGAACTACTTTCAAGTCAAATTCTTGAGATAACTTAGGTTTTATTAAAAAAGGGCGACATCTCAGCAGAGCAGTAGATGTGATCTATATGGACTTCAGTAAGCATTCAACAAGGTTCCCCAAGGGAGACTGATTAGCAAGGTTAGATCTCATGGAATACAGGGCGAACTGGCCATTTGGATACAGAACTGGCTCAAAGGGAGAAGACAGAGGGTGGTGATGGAGGGTTGTTTTTCAGACTGGAGGCCTGTGACGAGTGGAGTGCCACAAGGATTGGTGCTGGGCCCTCTACTTTTTGTCATTGACATAAATGATTTGGATATGAGCATAACTTACAGTTAGTAAGTTTGCAGCTGACACCAAAATTGGAGGTGTAGTGGACAGCGAAGAGGGTTACCTCAGATTACAACAGGATCTGGACCAGATGGGCCAATGGGCTGCGAAGTGGCAGATGGAGTTTAATTCAGATAAATGCGAGATGCTGCATTTTGGGAAAGCAAATCTTAGCAGGACTTATACACTTAATGGAAAGGTCCTAGGGAGTGTTGCTGAACAAAGAGACCTTGGAGTGCAGGTTCATAGCTCCTTGAAAGTGGAATCACAGGTAGATAGGATAGTGAAGGCGGCATTTGGTATGCTTTCCTTTATTGGTCAGTATTGAGTACAGGAGTTGGGAAGTCATGTTGCGGCTGTACAGGACATTGGTTAGGCCACTGTTGGAATATTGCGTGCAATTCTGGTCTCCTTCCTATCGGAAAGATGTTGTAAAAGGGTTTACAAGGATGTTGCCAGTGTTGGAGGATCTGAGCTTCAGGGAGAGGCTGAACAGGCTGGGGCTGTTTTCCCTGGAACGTCGGAGGCTGAGGGGTGACCTGAAAGAGGTTTACAAAATTAAGAGGGGCATGGATAGGATAAATAGGCAAAGTCTTTTCCCTGGGGTCGGGGAGTCCAGAACTAGAGGGCATAGATTTTGGCTGAGAGGGGAAAGATATAAAAGAGACCTAAGGAGTTACTTTTTCACGCAGAGGGTGGTACGTGTATGGAATGAGCTGCCATAGGATGTGGTGGAGGTTGGTACAATTGCAACATTTAAGAGGCATTTGGATGGGTATATGAATAGGAAGGGTTTGGAGGGATATGTGCCGGGTGCTGGCAGGTGGGACTAGATTGGATTGGGATGTCTGGTCGGCATTGATGGGTTGGACCGAAGGGTCTGTTTCCATGCTGTACATCTCTATGACTCTAGACAATGTGTTAAAAATGTGAGGTTAGAGTCTGCCTGTATCCCAATCTTGAGTCAGATTGGTTCTATTTCCAAAGTAGACTTTATAAAATGTTACACTGATTGATGACTGCTTGCAGATTGTGCGCTTTTTGAACAAAATAGAACGTATCTGCAATTACAATTCATAGACTTAAGTATTGGTGCGTGCACGTGAGGGAGAGAATGAGAGCGAGCGCATTTGTGTTTGATAATCTAGAACCGTAACCATGAAGATAGCCTCAACCGGGACCTTGGGTTCATGTCACACTACAGGTGACTCCACTACACTAAATACACACACACACAAACCCTCCCATACACATGCATACTTACACACACCCATCATCTCACAGGCTTATATTCCATCACATTCACAAAAACACACACTCTCCTCCTCACATGCATGCACGCACACATACACAAGTCTATGGGGTGAATTTGAATTTGCAGAATTGAAATTGCAAATACATTCTATTCTGTTCAAAATGCACACAACATGCAGGCAAGCAATCAATCTATGTAAAATTTTATAAATGCCTACTTTGGAAATAGAACCAGTCTGACTTAAGATTGGGATACAGATGGACTCTAGCCTCACACCTTTAATGCATTGTCTGAGCTGAGATGTCACTTTTTAAAAATAAAACCTTAAGTTACCCCAATAATGTGACTTAAAGGTAGTTCTGGGATTTACATATGAATGAACTAAAACCTGCAACCCATTCTAAAAGACGAAAGACTTAACAGCAACCTAGATTTGTTCAAACATCGTATCAGTTGCATGACAATGACCTTTTGCTATAAATGCTGTGTTTTATGATCCTGCTCTATGCTACCTGATGAAGGAGCAGCACTCCGAAAGCTAGTACTTCCAAATAAAACTGTTCGATTGTAACCTGGTACTGTGTGATTTTTAACTTTATCCACCTTAATCCAACACTGGCATCTCCACAACATGAATCCCAAGTTTGTCTAACCTCTCCTTACAGGCAACATCTGGTGTAACTCCTTGGCACCCTCTCAAAGTCTTCCAAAGACTTCCTGTAATGTCTGACCAGATTGCACAAAATGTGGCATTACTGAATCTTTATACAGCTGCAACATGACTTGTCAACTTTTATACTCATTTGCCCGACCAGTCTGTATGCCTTCTTTATGTCCTAATCCACTTGTGTTGTCACTTTCATGGAGTTATGAATTTGTACTCCAAGATCACTCTGTGTATCAATGCTCCTGAGGGTTCTGTAATTGACTGTATACTTTTGCATTTGAGCATCCAAAATACATCACATCACATGTCCATCTTAAACTCCATGTGCCATTTCTCCACCTACCTTTCTAACTGATCTATATACTTTGACAACCTTCCTCACTATCCATAACTCCACTAATTTTCATGATGTTTGTGAAATTAGTTATACTAGTTACATTTTCATCCATATATATTACAAACAAAAGGTCCCAGCACTGATTCTTGTGGAATACCTAGACACAGACCTCCAGTCAGAAAAATATTCTTCTGCAGCTAGCCTCTGTCTTCTGTGACTAAACCAATTTTGTATTGAGCTTATCAAATCATCATGGCTGCCATGTAACAAACACCTGGATGAGCCCATGAGTAACTTTGTCAAATGCTTTAATAAAATCCATGAAGACTTCCTCTATTGTCCTACCATCATCACTTCGTCAAAGTACTCGAATTTGTGAGATAAGATTTTCCCTGCACAAAGTCATGCTGACTACACTAGTAAATTCATTCCTTTCCAAATGTGAGTAAATCGTGTTCCTATGAATCTTCTCACCGGCCTATAATTTCCTGGATTATCCTGGTTGCTGTTCTTAAGCAAAGGAACAACACTGACTATTCTTCAGTCTTCTCCAGAGGATACAAAGATCTCTGTCAAGGACCCAGCATATTCCTCCCTTGACTCCCTCATTATCCTGGAATCGATCCCATCAGGTCCTAGGGACTTACCTATCTTAATATTTTTCAAGAAACCCAACACCACCGAATAAAAACTAAGAACACTGCAGCTGCTGCAATCACAGACAAAAATAGAAATTGCTGGAAAAGCTTAGCAGGTCTTGAAGCATTTGTGGAGAGAAATCACAATTAATCTTTTTGGGTCAAATGATCCTCAGAACTTCCTCCACGTAGGTGTACATTTCCCTTTGATATATGACATTAATTTGGGAAGACATTTTTTAAAATCTTTATGAAATATGATGAAATTGAAAAGTGTTGGTACCTGAAAATCCCATGCTTGACTTGAAGAGCCTAAGCCACATCCTGTCGGATCAGAACAATGTATGTACTCCGAGTAAATATCAAAACACTTCTTTGTCCCAGTTGAATTGTAAAACATCCCTATTAAAGGTAGAGTTTAAAAGTTGGAAAAAATGTATACCAATATATATTTCATTCACTCAATCATCTCTTCAACTGACAATTGACACCTCCGTCCATTTGGAAATTGCCAGCATCTTGACAGTTAAAGCTAATAACGTGGTGCCAATATTTTAAAAAGGTGGTAAGAAAAACCCAGGGAACTGTAGACTAGTAAACCTGATATCACTGGTACATAAGTTGGAGGGGAATCTGAGGAAGAGGATTTGGAATAGCCAGATGGGTTTGTTCATGGGAAATCATATCTCACAAATGTAATTTTTTGAAAAAACTGACAAAGAGGATGGAATGAAGGCAGAAGGACTTTGTCTATATGGGCTTCAGACAGGAATCTGACAAGGTTCCGCACGGTAAACTGGTTAACAAGGTAATGTCACATGGAATACTGGGAGAACTAGCCATTTGGATACAAAATTGGCTCAGTGGATGGTTGCTTCTCAGATTGGAGATTTGTGACCAGCGACGTGCTGCAAGGATCAGTGCTGGGTTCACTGCTTTTTGTCATTTATATAAATTATTTGGATGTGAATATAGGAGGTATGATTAGTAAATTTATAGGTGACACCAAAATTGGTGCTGTAGTGGACAGTGAAGGAGGTTACTTCATAGTACAATGGGACCTTAATCAGATGGACCGAGTAGCAGCAGATGGGAGTTGAATCTAGATAAATGTGAGGTGCAAAACAAGACAGGATTGATACATTCAATGGTAAGGTCCGGGGAAGTGTTGCAAGACAAAGAGGCATTGGAGTTCCTTGAAAGTGGAGTCGTGGTGGACAGGGTAGTGAAAGTGGTGTTTAGTATGCTTGCCTTTTTCTCAGTGCATTGACCAATAAAGAGCTGGAAGGTTATGTTGAGGCTATACAGGACATTAGTAAGCCACTTTTAAAATAACTGCATTCAATTCTGATCTCCCTGCTATAGGAAAGATTTTGTTAAACTCAAAAGAGTTCAGAAAAGATTTGCAAGGATGGTGCTAGTGTTGGAGGGTTTGAGCTACAGAGAAATTTTGAATAGGCCGAGGCTATTTTCCCTGGAGCACTAGAGGCTGAAGTGACCTTATAGACGTTTATAACATCATGAGGGACACGGACAGGGTGAATAGTCAAGACCTTCTACCCAGGTACAGGCATTCAAAACTGGAAGGCATAGGTTTATGGAGAGAGGGCAAAGATTTTGAAAGGACCTAAGGGGCAACAATGATGAGGGATGCAAACTTGCTTTCTTCAGGTTTCAGGTATTTTTTTAAAAACTGCAGAGAAAAGGGTACCAGAGGTGCCAGCTATATAGTTCACACCCATAAGCAGTTTAGCTAGATGGGAACCATTTACATACTTGGCAAGCAGAAGACCTTTGTCACTGATAACTTGTCACTATTCCAGAGACCCATCAGCTAGTTGAATCGCACTTTGCACGTACTCCCTGGTGCCAGTTTATCTGCAACTCAGCTTTTTCCACCGGTTGAATAAACTGTAAATAAGCCTTGGTAGCTTTTAAGAAATATCAACGATTCCTTCCACAATCCTTCATTTTTCCCATTTCAGTCCATAATCAAACAGAGAAAAGTAAAAAGATACGGCTTTACATTATACAGAAGATTAATTACTGAAATGCGACTGCATTCTCAGTTTAGCAGTATATTTCTCAATATATTTGCACAATACAATTCAAATAAATGGTAACTTTGCAAAGACGACTCCAAAATCAGTGGACAGGTAAGTTTTGGCATAGGGAAAAGCTTCAAAAGCTGCAGTAAGGCTGTTATTGAAGTTTATTTTCAATATAAACAATGATTTCAAAGCCTCTGCAATAGTTCAGATTTTGGTTTTTATTCTTTACTGCAAGCCCAATATCAATAAATAAGAAAAATGCCGAAAATTGTCTCTCACCTATTTGCACTAATAATTTGCTTTTAAAAAAACACAAAGAAAGGCTGACAAATCTAACAGATCTGTAAACTAGGGCAGTTCATAATTCAACTAGAGATGAAATCCAGTTCTTGTCTGGCAGTACTTCAACTGACAAATGTTACTTTATAACAAGTAGCAAGCATTCTTTTATTTTATTTGCAAAAACATTAAACAGGTATTTTAACATTCAGAAATAACCTACGGAACGTTGAATGCAAACTGTGTTAGTCATACAACATACCTGAACACAGTATTTAATTTGTAGAGTTAAACATTTAGACATGCCCAGGCAAGTACACTGACATTGTTATAACTGAACAACAAAACATGATTGAAACTAAGCAGCAAATCAGAAAGCGTCCCATTCTGGTCACAAGGCTAAAAATGTCAGTATGACAAAGTAAACAACGAACCTGGGCATTTAGTGCTACAACACAGGACAACTGGCTGCTGACAACAATCAAGAGACAGAACTGCGTTCTATATAATGGGACACTTTCAACACCTTTACTAGTTGAACATCTCCATAACTACAGATCAATGAAGCAGGAGGGAAACACAATATAGGCAACAAAGGATTCCTGAAGAAGGGCTTATGCCCAAAATGTCGATTCTCCTGCTCCTTTGATGCTGCCTGACCTGCTGTGCTTTTCCAGCAACACATTTTTACACTCTGATCTCCAGCATCTGCAGTCCTCACTTTCTCCTAACAAAGGATACCTACCCAGGATTACAGAATACCGTGAACTAGTGGCAGATTGTGAGTTAAGCAGCATAACTATATTATAGTTGAACATATACTTTAGTGTTCAAAGTATCAAAACTAAACTGTAAATAATTAAACATTTATCTTTGAAAGATTTCACGGTGACTTAATACCCACTGCATATTGTTTGCGACTTATACTTCACAACTAGTAATCATGTAATCTCTGCAGTCTGTCCAGATCATCTTCGCTATGAGTATAGTGGCCCCAATTGATGTCTTGATTTTAAGGTTGTGGAATTTTTAAAGGATCATTATGCCATAGCATGATTAAGGTGTCTGTATTCTACCTAAACTGGAGTTTCTTATAACAAAGGAAACAACTGAAAGCAGATTAGAAACCAGGACACTAAAGAAGATTTTTTTTTCTATGTAGAAAAATGTCTACTAGTTTTGAAGACAGTGTGGAGCACCAACAACTTATTTCAGAGGCCTATCCTTCCAGATTACTTGAGGGGCTTCTCAATTTACGGATACAGAATATTCTGTGCGACATTATGCTGGAGGCTGAAGGAGTTACCTTTTCTGCACACAAAGTCATTCTTGCATCTGCGAGTAGTTATTGCAAATTAATATTACAGAGCCAAAATACTAAATGCATTAGGTTGAATGTCACTGCAAAAGGACTCAAGCACTTGTTGGATTTCATTTATTCAAACAGATTAGACCTTACTATAGATAACATTGAAGATGTATTAAAAGCAGCAGAGAATTTGCTGGTTCAAGATGCAATCACATTATGCTTTCGATTCCTTGAAGAAAATCTCAACCACAGAAGCTGCTTAGATATCTTTAAAATTACTCAAAAATTTGGGCCAGAGGAGTTAAGACAAAAAGCATTTTTGTATCCGAGTCAACATTATAAACATATACTAGAAAATCCTTGTCATCTGGTACAACTAGACAAAGCAACTCTGTGCAGAATTCTGGAGAACAATGATATGCAAGAATACAGTGAACTTGAACTATTTAATTGCGCAACCTCGTGGCTGCATCACGATAAGAACAGACTGAAAGATGCAGCTCATGTTCTGAAAAGAATTCGATTCTGCCTCATTTCAGCTTTGGATTTACAGGAATATATTCAAGAAATCTCAATTATGAAAACTGATTCCCAGTGCAATAAATACCTTGAGGATGCACTTAGTTACCATTCACAGTTACACGCTCAGCCTATATTGCGATCTGAGCATGCACAGATTCGGTCAAACTCTGCTAACATGTTGATCCTTGGAGGTCGGACAACAAATAACTACGTTTGCAGAGACATGTGGGTTGCTGATGAGTCTGGCAGTTGTTGGAGAAAACTGGGGGAAATGCCTATTCCATTGTACAATCACGGGATAGTGGTTGTGAATAATTTTGTATTTGTTTTAGGTGGGCAAAACAGATTCGATGCCACTGGAAATCAACCATCAAATGAGGTACACTCACATTGACTTTTTAAAAAGTGCTTCATATATTTGAAAGGGTTATTTCTCAGTCTGCTTGCATTTTAGTCCGATATGTTCCCAACGTTTAACCACCTGGTGTGGATGTGGCACTGACAGAAAGTACTTCCTTGTGGATTTGGCTTAATGACCAGCCAGATGTTGATAGTGTGCACTATGTGTTAGGCCTGGCTGCAGAAGATGTCCAACGGGAGACTTGAGGTTTTCCATGATGTTGAGCAGAACTAGAATTTATAGCGAACATAAATAGTTTTTTTAAAAAAGGAAATCGGAAAGATGTTGTGAAACTTAAAGGGTTCAGAAAAGATTTACAATGTTGCCAGGGTTGGAGGATTTGAGCTATAGGGAGAGGCTGAACAGGCTGGGGCTGTTTTCCCTGGAGTGTCAGAGGTTGAGGGGTGACCTTATGGAAGTTTACAAAATCATGAGGGGCATGGATAGGATAAATAGACAAAGTCTTTTCCTTGGGGTGGGAGAGTCCAGAACGACAGGGCATAGATTTAGGCTGAGAGGGGAAAGATATAAAAGAGACCTAAGGGGCAACTTTTTCACACAGAGGGTGGTAAGTGTATGAAATGAGCTACCTGAGGAAGTGGTGGAGGCTGGTACAATTGCAACATTTAAAAAGCATTTGGATGGGTATATGAATAGGAAGGGTTTGGAGGGATATGTGCCAGGTGCTGGCAAGTGCGACTAGATTGGGTTGGGATTTCTGATCGGCATGGACAGATTGGACCGAAGGGTCTGTTTCCATGCTGTACATCTCTATGATTCTATGACTTTATCTAAGATTTCATTAGTTGCATTCCTGCATAACGGGGCATTTTTGGTAGACTGTTTTTGGATCAATGACACAAGTATCTGCTATGGGTTGATTATGAGAAGCATATTTTCAGGAAGCTTTCCACTATGGCTTGTGGTATAACTGGAAACAGTCCGACTTATGAGAAGAATCAGATTGCCAGAAGTTGTGTCCTAAAGTCAGTGCTTCTGAGCTTTACATTGATCAGATTCCCTACAGTGTGAAAACAGGCCCTTCGGCCCAACAAGTCCACATCAACCCTCCGAAGAGTAACCCACCCCCCATTTTCCTCTGACTAATGCACCTAACACTATGGGCAATTTAGCATGGCCAATTCCCCTGACCGGCACATCTTTGGACTGTGGGAGGAAACCAGAGCACCCGGAGGAAACCCACGCAGACACGGGGAGAATGTGCCACCTCCACACAGACAGCTGCCCAAGGTTGGAATTGAACCTGGGTTCCTGGTGCTCTTGAGAGGCAGCAGTGCTAACCACTGAGCCACCATGCTGCCCGTAACTTGACAGTATAAGTTGTGTACTTGTTAGGTAGATGCTGGTATAATTACATTTAAAAGACATCTGGATGGGTACATAAATAAGAAGGGTTTAGAGGGATATGGGCCAAGTGAGAGCAAAGGGGACTAGATTAATTTAGGATATCTTGTCAGCATGGAAGAATTGGACTGAAGGGTCTGTTTCCGGGCTGTACATTTCCATGACTCTAATTGACCCGAATCTGAACTGGATTCATCGTATAAATACTGTGACTACACGAGCATGTCAGAGGTTAAGAATTCTGCAGTGGCAAACTCATCTCCTGACTGTCCAAAGCCTGTGCGTTATCTACAAGGTACAAATCTGGAATGTAATAGCACTCTCTCCACAAGTCTAGATTAGTGCAGCTCCAATAACATTCAAGAAACTTGACACCATCCAGGACAAAGCAACCCACATGACTGGTATCACATTTATAAACATCTATTCCTTCCACAACTGATATTCAGTGGCAGTCTGTAACGTTTATAAGATGCACGACAGAAATTCACCGAAGGCCCTTAGATGGCATCTTTGAAACTAATGTCCATTTCCAGCTAGAAGGATGAGAGTAGCAGATTTGTGGCATCAGCATCACCTGCAACTTCACCTCCAAGCCACTCACCATCCTGACTTGGAAATGTATTGCTGTTCTGTTGGTCCAAATGAGTTTAAATCCTAGAACTCTCATTGGGTCTACCTGCACAAGGACTGCAGCAGTTCAAAAAGGCAGCTCTTCACACTTCAAGAGTTATCAGAGATGAAAATAAATGCTGACCCAGCTAGCAATGCCCACTTGCCATGATTGAGAAAAAAAAGAAGCTAAATTTAGACTTACCTAGTGTTGCTCAGGCAGAAAAAGCCTTGAAAAAGAATTATGTAATTATGGCAAATTGAGTTAACACAGTGTGATGAATGTATGTATGTGCTCTATTCAGTTAGGAGTCTGCATTACACATGGAGTGTTACCTTATTCCAGATGTTTCAGATTAAAGTCAAAGAGGTACGGCTTCACTAGAAACAACATAGTCAGAGAATGTTTCATTTGTTGGCAACAGTAATGTGCAAACAGAATCCAGAATCAAAATTTCTCAACAAACGCAATGCTAACTTAAATTTTCATTATAAAAAAATTCAATGTTTCTAGACGTGAAGTGTAATATTTTGGAAAAACTATTTTAATGCATTTAAAATTGGTCTATTGTTAACTACTAATCAATAAACCTAAGATTCTGTTAAGCACCCTGACTGCTGCACAGGCCTAATGTAGCAAAGACCATGAGACATGGGATCACTGCAAAAATTCTTTGAAGAAGCTTTGTTGATGGCACTTGATGACAGACTATCGAACAGGTCCTCTACTAGCCCTGTCGCAATAGTGAAACGATGTATGACACACGAATAACTAAGATTGTTGGGCATTGAAACATCGACCAAAGGGTGATTCTTAGTCAGTACTGATTCAGTTGATCTTAGCCAGGAGAGGACTTCAATGATTACAACTGACGAGAATAATCCAAGTTAGGGAGAGGAAAAAACAAACAAAAGAAAATAATTCTGCCAGGATTCACAATCCAGGTTGTCATCCAATAATCTGGAATGCAAAATGTTATGTGGTGTTACATGGCAAAATTACAATTAGGCACAGCTATGACATTCATTTAGGGTCTAAATTAGAGTGGTGATGGAAAAGCACAGCCAGTCAGGCAGCATCCGAGGATTTTCCTGCTCAGATGCTGCCTGACTGGCTGTGCTTTCCCAGCACCACTCTAACCTAGACTCTGATTTCCAGCATCTGTAGTCCTCACTTTTGCCAATTCCTTAACTATTAACACAGAGTTTTCTGAGTATCAGCCACACTTCATATAAACTGCGTCAGCATTTACTTCGGAAAAAAACAATTCCAATGTTAAAATATTTCTGCCAAGGTATTTGTTACATTGTTTCTTTTCTTTCTCCAGGTATTTCGGTTTGATCCAAGGAATAGCACATGGCTTCAGGTTGCTGGCATGCTGGAAAGCCGCACACGGTTTTACGTGGATGCAGTTTCAGACCACATTATTTCTGTTGCAGGCGGAACACTTTTAGGTCACCTCACAAATACAGTGGAAGAATACAAGCCTGAAGAGAATAAGTGGGAGCTTGTAGCTTCTTTTCCAGCAGCAGTGGCAGATCACACTGGAGCTGTACATAAAGGCATTCTATACATTTCAGGTCAGGCTAAAGGAAGAAGAAATAAAAAAAAACAGCTACATGCTACTTAGAACATGGTATTCCCAAGTTTCTTCTGCACTGTATACTCTGCTTGCAAGCAGGTCTTTGGTTTGTAGTAGTCTTTTCATTCTCTCTATCCTGTGCCTTCTGTCAATTTGCCAATAGCTTCTTTCAATTTTCATTCCATCCAATACTGGTATTTTCATTTCTCATTTAACTTCAAGTTTTTTCTCTGTAACATCCCTTACAAATCAGATTCCTACATGATCTGCCAAGACCCTCTGCCTTTTTCTAATTATGTTCAAAAATATATCTGTTCATTCACTCACTGTCCATAAAGCAAGGGATTTTTTTTTACAGCAAGAGCATAACTGGATAAACAAATCAGAGATATGAGTCAAAATTTGCAACTGATCAGTATATCCACTAAGCATGTAAGAATACAAAAGCACATAACTAATTAACTACACTACAGAATGCTAGACATTAAAGATACAGAGGAATATTACCATTACAGTGCTGAAGCCAAATCTCACACACACTGATATTACCTGCACTAAGGCAGTTAGCTACGCCACTTCAGTCTAAGTATTCTCTTTAGCATAGGGTCTTCTCATCATTAATGCTGGCCTGCAGTTATCACCGGCTATCAGGTAAAGCATCACTCCTTTCGTACCCTTTCTAAAATAAAGATATCTCGAGTCAACTGCAATCACCTTCTGGCCTTTTTAAAGGCATGATTATATTTCCTTTATTAGTTGTCAGGGATGATCAAGTCCCTCAATGGTCTCTCCTTTTGCATATCCCATTAATGGCCTGACTTTGCAACTCTGCTCAGCTTGTGCATTCCAGTAAGGCAGATCCAGTCATACTATGAAATTGGGCCTGAACTGCAGGGTATATAGCTGTACTCTCCGAAGTACTTAATCATTTGTTACATTATTTTGTCCAGAAAATCCCTTCAGTTATCCTCCAAAGCGGTTCAGAAAGTTGATCTCATTTTTTCTGTAAGGTTCATCATTCACATCCTTACAAAACAAGTAACTTGTTCAGTTGTTTATTCAAATTTTCAGTCAGCAAATCTCTTAGCAAATATGGTCTTCTCACTGCTATCCTTCTCACTTGTTCTATATGCAGATATTAGGCTTCCTAAACATTTTAATTCTTACATCTATTCTAGTTCTCTTCCTATGATTATTTCTTGGTTGATTGACAAACGAAGTGTTGCATATCTGCCAATGTTCACTTTCATTCCAAAGTTTGTGCCTGTTGTTCTAAATCTATATGAATAGAATTGTCATAATCCTTCTTTTGTGCTTGTTACTACTGCTTTGTTATTTACAAATTTAACTGATATCATTCAACGTACAATCTAACACCAGATTGTACAGGCACAAATTTTCCAATGCCAGGTATTCATTCATGCCATGTAACTAGGAGTTGCACTTCAAGACCCTGAGGAACTTCCGATTATAGCTTTTCCAAGGAAACTGTTCAAGAAATTGAAGATTCCAACAGCCAGTTCCCTTACCCTGAAAGTAATTATTTAAATCAGATAGCTCACAGTAATTCCAATTGAGGGTCACTTGACCTGAAACATTAGCTCCAATTTCTCTGCACAGATACTGCCAAACTTAGCTTTTTCAAAAATTTCATTACGTTGCCAATTGTAATATACTGTGCGACCTAAGATACGGTTTACAAGGGAAAGGATAGAAGGGAAAAGTAAAATGGGTATAACCTGCAGATGGTCAACCACTAGAAACAATGTTATTATTAGGAATATTTGCCAATTCACCAAAATTGAAAATACTAGCTTAGAACAAAAAAAACTCATACAAATATAAAACACAATTCTTCCAACTGCAAAACATAGTTTGGTGTAGTTATTCAACTTTCATAATTTTGATTAGCCTTTAAAACAAACTGATCACTAGTTACCACACTGATGATTCAAAGCTGCTGTTTTATATCAGACACTAGTATTTTGTTATGTACATTAATGCGTACTCTAGCAACATATAAAATTGAAAACCTGCATCCTTTTATTTAAACCCCTTGGCTCTCTATTGCTGTAACCTCAACTAGCCCTGAAAGTTGATTTTAGCCTTGCACATACAGGTTTTCCTTTGCAGTATCATTGGCATCCTTCAGTTAGATTAGATTCCCTACAGTGTGTAAACAGGCCCTTCGGCCCAACCAGTCCACACCGACTCTCCGAAGAGTAATCCAACCAGACCCACTTCCCTCTGACTAATGCACCTAACACTATGGGCAATTTAGCATGGCCAATTCATCTGACCTGCACATCTTTGAACTGTTGTTGAATACTAATCTCTAAAATTTTTCAAGACGTAACACAAAACCTCTGAACAAATATTGGCCGCCAAGCCCTAACGACTGTATCAAACTTTGCCCAATAATGTTACTTTGAAGCACCTTGAAATATTTTTACTAAATTCAAATTGCAATTGTGCTGTTGCATGCAGTTAGTAGGGAAATATGTTCTTTGTTTTACATGCTGCGGTATTAATGCTTTGGTTTCTGTCATTTTTAAGGCTCTGCCCAGTGTTTATTTGTTTCTTCCTGGTTTTCTTTAGATTTAGTGATGTAATATGGCAGCAACTGGAGCACCATTGCTTTAGTTTTCTTAGGCATCCAATGTTGCTTCGCTTTTGAGTCCAGTAATCTGTTCTAACGCACAATTAAATTTGCCTCTGGGTCTGTCACCTATTTTTAAATATCTCCCCCGACCATGGAGTCATAGAGATGTACAATATGGAAACAGACCCTTCGGTCCAACGCATCCGTGCCGACCAGATATCCCAACCCAATCTAGTCCCACCTGCTAGCACCCAGCCCATATCCCTCCAAACCCTTCCTATTCAAATACCCATCCAAATGCCTCTTAAATATTGCAATTGTACCAGCCTCCACCATTTCCTCTGGCAGCTCATTCCATACACATACCACCCTCTGTGAGAAAAAGTTGCCCCTTAGGCCTCTTTCCTATTCCCTGTAGTTCTGGCCTCCCCGGACCCAGGGAAAAGACTTTGTCTATTTATCCTATCCATGCCCCTAATAATTTTGTAAATCTCTCTAAGGTCACCCCTCAGCCTCCAATGCTCCAGAGAAAACAGCCAAAGCCTGTTCAGCCTCTCCCTATAACTCAAATCCTCCAACCCTAGCAACATCCTTGTCAATCTTTTCTGAACCCTTTCAAGTTTCACAACATCCTTGCGATAGCAAGGAGACCAGAATTGCACGCGATATTCCAACAGTGGCCTAACCAATGTCCTGTACAGCTGCAACATGACCTCCCAACTCTTGTACTCAATACTCTGACCAATAAAGGAAAGCATACCAAACACCTTCTTCACTGTCCTATACACTTTCAAGGAGCTATGAACCTGCACTCCAAGGTTTCTTTGTTCAGCAACACTCCCTAGAACTTTACCATTAAGTGCACAAATCCTGCTAAGATTTGCTTTCCCAAAATCAGCACCTCGCATTTATCTGAATTAAACTCCATCTGCCACCTCAGCCCATTGGACCATGTGATTAAATTCCCGTAGTAATCTGAGGTAATCTTCTTCACTCTCCACTATACCTCCAATTTTGGTGTCATCTGCAAACTTATAACTATACCTCTTATGCTCACATCCAAATCATTTACATAAATGACGAAAAGTAAAGGACGCAGCACCGATCCTTGTGGCACTCCACTGGTCACAGGCCTCCAGTCTGAAAAACAACCCTCCACCACTACCCTGTATCTTCTACCGCTGAGCCAGTTCTGTACCCAAATGGCTACTTCTCCCTGTATCCGTGAGATCGAACCTTGCTAACCAGTCTCCCATAGGGAACCTTGACGGACACCTTACTGAAGTACATATAGATCACATCTACCGCTCTGCCCTCATCAATCCTTTGTTACTTCTTCAAAAAACTCAATCAAGTTCGTGAGACATGATTTCCCATGCACAAAGCCATGTTGACTATCCCTAATCAGTCCTTGCCTTTCCAAATACATGTAGATCCCGTTCCTCAGGATTCCCTCCAACAACTTGCCCACCACCGACGTCAGGCTCACGGGTCTATAGTTCCCTGGCTTGTCCTTACCACCCTTCTTAAACAGTGGCACCACATTAGCCAACCTCCAGTCTTCCGGCACCTCACCTGTAACTATCGATGATACAAATATCTGAGCAAGAAGCCCAGCAATTACTTCTCTAGCTTCCCAGAGAGTTCTAGGGTACACTTTATCAGGTCCTGGGGATTTATCCACCTTTATACATTTCAAGACATCCAGCACTTCCTTCTCTGTAATACAGACATTTTTAAAGGTGTCACCATCTATTCCCCTACATTCTAGATCTTCCATTTTCTTTTCCACAGTAAATACTGATGTAAAATACTTGTTTAGTATCTCCCCCATTTTCTGTGGCTCCACAAAAAGGCCACCTTGTTGATCTGAGTCAAGGCAAAAGATGGAAAATTATAGGCCAATTAGCCTAACGTCGGTTGTTGGTAAAATTCTAGAATCTATCATTAAGGATGAGGTTTCTAAATTCTTGGAAGAGCATTAGAACAAGTCAACATGGATTTAGTAAGGGGAGGTCGTGCCTGACAAACCTGTTGGAGTTTTTTTGAAGAGGTGACAAGTAGGTTAGACCAGGGAAACCCAGTGGATGTTATCTACCTAGACTTCCAAAAGGCCTTTGATAAGGTGCCACACGGGAGGCTGCTGAGCAAGGTGAGGGTCCATGGTGTTCGAGGTGAGCTACTGGTATGGTTTGAGGATTGGCTGTCTGACAGAAGGCAGAGAGTTGGGATAAAAGGTTCTTTTTCGGAATGGCAGCCGGTGACAA
>NC_057739.1:18148911-18158231 GCF_004010195.1 Chiloscyllium plagiosum | reverse complement strand
GAGTTTAGAAGGTTGAGGGGAGATCTAATAGAAACTTACAAGAAAACTACATGGCTTGGAGAGGGTGGACGCTAGGAAATTGTTTCCGTTAGGCGAGGAGACTAGGACCCGTGGACACAGCCTTAGAATTAGAGGGGGTAAATTCAGAACAGAAATGCGGAGACATTTCTTCAGCCAGAGAGTGGTGGGCCTGTGGAATTCATTGCCACAGAGTGCAGCGGAGACTGGGAAGCTAAATGTCTTCAAGGCAGAAATTGATAAATTCTTGATGTCACAAGGAATTAAGGGCTATGGGGAGAATGCGGGTAAGTGCAGTTGAAATGCCCATCAGCCATGATTGAATGGCGGAGTGGACTCGATGGGCCGAATGGCCTTACTTCTGCTCCTATGGTCATATCTTTGAGGGGCCCTATTCTCTCCCTAGTTACCCTTTTGTCCTTAATGTATGCCCAGGGAGATAAACTAGTAGGGTGGGGGAGCTATCTCCCTGGTCCCAGCACCCCCACCCTACTAGTTTAAGTCCTCTCGAGCATCTCTAGAAATCTACCTGCCAGTATTTGCTAGAACTGCTCAGGAGGATTTGAACTAGGGGGGGGGGGGGGGGGGCGTCGAACCCACTGAGATGGTGAGGGAAGACATCAATCTCAGACTGGTACAGTTGAGAACAGAAGTGAGTCAAACAGTCAGGGCAGGCAGGGACAAGGTAGGACCAATACATTAAACTGCATTTATTTCAATGCATGGGGCCTAACAGGGAAGGCAGGTGAACTCAGTGCATGGTTAGGAACATGGGACTGGGATATCATAGCAATTACAGAAACATGGCCCAGGGATGGGCAGGACTGGCAGCTTAATGTTCCAGGATTCAAATGCTACATGAAGGATAGAAAGGGAGGCAAGAGAGGACGGGGAGTGGCGTTTTTTGATAAGGGTCGGAATTACAGCTGTACCGAGGGAGGAAATTCCTGGAAATACATCCAGGGAAGTTACTTGGGCGGAACTGAGAAATAAGAAAGGGACGATCACCTTATTGGGATTGTATTATAGACCCCTTAATAGTCAGAGGGAAATTGAGAAACAAACTTGTAAAGTGATCTCAGTAAGAATAATAGGGTGGTTATGGTAGGGGATTTTAACTTTCCAAACATCGACTGGGACTGCCATAGTGTTAAGGGACACCCTCTTTTTTCCTCATATTGCATTAAAGAGGTTTTTCCCATTTTTGAGTTTAGAAGACAACACAACACAGTTGTACTTTGAAATAATGTATTTTTGCTGCATATTCTAGCATTATGATGTGGTCTGTAATATCTTGCTTTCATGTTGCTATCCTCTTCACAGCTTTAAAAATATTCAACATAAATTCTGCCTCAGTCATCCTTCCAAACTTTAAAAGCAAGGTGACAAATTCCATGAAGAGAAACTACTTATAAATTAGGAGTAATTTTTTTTAATCCAAAATTCAAGCAGAATAAATAATAATTGCAAGTCTAGGGAAACCAAGCAAGCTGAACACAATTAGATAGAAAAACAAAAATAAAATTTAGTTCAAATGCACCTTTGGGTAACAATATCAAGTCAAAGATCAGGCTTTTGGAAGAGATCAGAAGAACTCAGTGGTCAATTTATTTTTCCACATTCTTTTTAATTGTGGGACCTATACCTTGACGTATTATAGTGCTGCTCATTATTGTTAAATTGATTACTGAGCAACTTTTCACATACATAAATTATTGGCACCTGCACACTACGATCTAGCTAGAGAACCCATATGGGAAACACTGCATTACTTTCAGTAAGATTTTAATTGGGGACAAAGCATCCCAATCACATTGAACATTCTTCAATTTCCAATGACAGAAGTAGGTAACAACTCACCAAACCTCTTTTTATGGATGATTGAGATGCTGGTGTTGGACAGGGGTGGACAAAGTTAAAAACCACACACCACCAGGTTATAGTCCAAAAGGTTTATTTGGAAGCACAAAAATATGGAACACTTCACAAACACAAATTTGTGAAGAATTCCATACTTTTGTGCTTCCAAATAAACCTGTTGGACTATAGCCTGGTGTTGTATCCTTTTACGGAACCTTCCAAATGTCTATCGCTAAAATTGAAAGGCAATAAATAAATGGGAACATTGCTATGGTGAGTTAGAACTATTCCTTCACCATCGCTGGATCAAAATCCTGGAACTCTCCTCCTAACAGTACTGTCAGTACACCTGCACAAGTTGTGCTGCAGCAGTTCAAGGAAGCAATCCACTAGCACATTCTCAAAAGTAAGCTTGGACTGTTCAATAAATGCTGGTCTAGTCAATGGTGGCATGAACCACAGAAAAAGAAATACCCCTTCTGTGTTGTAAGATTTTATTCTAATCACATTTAGATGATATTTGAAACTGTACATTCAAAAAACTGTATTCTGCAAGAAACTTACACAATTGCTATTTTATGTATTAACTACATTATTGTGACCATTAGGTGGATACACAGCAGGAAAAGTTGTAAAAAATCTGTACAGCTACCTCCCAAGATTGCAACGATGGATCGTTAACCAATCCATGTCATTTTCCCGTTGTGACCATGGCATGGCTACCATCGGAGATAAAATATTCTGTGTAGGCGGAAGGACTTTAAACTCTGTAAGTTTTAAAATCTTGTCATCACTTAAAATTCAAAGCATTTTTGTATATTAAAATAAGTTCAATAAGAATGAACTTTTCCAAGAGCGTTTACCAATATTTCAATCAAAATGAGATAAACATAAAGACTGCATTCTCAAGGCCTCTGGGATTTAATTACATCCTGCAGACCTGTTCATATTATTTTAAATAGTTAATATTTATTAAGATGAAAGCATTCATAAACTATATACCTATATGGATTGTGAGCAGTTTCTGATGCCATTATACTATCACTGCCACTAAGTGCTATATCGATCACGTTCAAATAATAGAAAATTATATAAGACATTAATTTTTAGATAACAGGTATCCAGAGATCACTAAATTGTAGCTTCAAGTAGTTGCTGTATAGCAACATCTAAATTGCTCACAAGTGCCTGATGAGATTAGCAATGAATTGAGTATAGTATGTTCATGTACAAGTTTAAAAAGAAATCAAAACTTTGCTTCTTTAGCAGGATACCAAACTGGCACATCAGAGACACTGTCCTCAAATTCATCAAAAACAGCTTAAGACAAAAGCTGAAGTAACTACAATCTGCTAAACTAACATCTCAAATATGTTACTGCCATTTAATGTTTGTTTTTATAACTCTCCTGAATACTCTTTCCCAATTGCATGCAACCTAGAACCTCCCTATAAAAGGACTTTGGCTACACAGAACTGTTTTAGCATGTAAAACAGGAATTACAAATATTTCAACTGAATCATAACATTGCTACATGTATCATAAAATGATGATAATGCTGTTAATCAACATCAAGCTGCTCAGCATCCTTAAACATCAAATTCACAGAACATTTGTTCACTATGCTCAGCCTGTAATAATTTAAGTTACCAAACTAGCAAATAGCCAGGTTTGGCAGAGTACGCAAACGCTGGGAATCACCATGGTTTTTCTACAATGCTTGTCTTTTGTGTTAGCTTAGCTAACTAAGGAAAATATGTGCAGAAATGAAGACAGAATATATTTTAACAGTGAATTGATATTAAATTACAAACATAATTACTAAACTCTTAAATTCTGGTGATGTGAACAGAAAATGATAATTTAGTGCTGTTACTTGCATGAAAGATTTAAAATTCAGAAATAAATTTTAATTCAAAAGGATTCTCTCCCACAACTAGACTCAAAGCCAGGTAACCAAGAAGGAAGCATGCAGAATAACTATTTGACACGCTAATGCAAACTAGCCAAAAACATACATTGAAAAAAAAGGCAATGTTTTCAAATTATCTGAGCTTTAAAAAAAGCTTTTAAAAAAGATATAAAAAAAGTTCCTAATTTAAATTGTTTAATAAAGGTGTGTTGAAAACTCGTGCATTAAATTATATTGTGAAAAGGTTGTGACTAGTTAATTAGAAAGAAACAAATGTTGTAATGTTATTTTCTTGTAGCTTAACTGAAATGTGTTCATTTCTTCCAGTCAGATGAGTGGTTCCAGGTAAATGAAACAGAATATTACAGCCCTGCAGCTGACCAGTGGACCACACTCAAAGTATCAAGTTTTGACTGCAGTCAATTTAGCATCTCTGTGCATAGTTCCAAACTCTACATCACTGGTGGAGGATCTCTTCGTCAAATGACCAAAAAGGACAGTGTTTTCATCTATGATCCAGAAGCCAAGCGTTGGGGAAGAGCAGGTGCCTTACCTCTGCCATTGATGGACCATACTGCCTGCATGGTTAAACTTTCTGGGGAGGTTTTACACAAGTTAAAAAATGAGGAATGCGCACATCCACACCTTGGAACAAAAAAGAGTTCCACTCTCAATCTATACGTAACTGATTAATATATGAACGATACAAAAATCAAAAGTACATATGGTAAGGATTGTACATCGATAATCACATAAAGGAAAGTTAGTGGCTTGCCTTATATCTACGAATGCTTGTGCTCAAATAAAGATGAACGTATGTACAAGTAACTTTATAAAAATCAAATTCCTGGAACTCAAACTATGAATTAAAATATTTCCCTTGTTGAAAAATAAAATGATAGTCAAATCTCTTGTACCATTTGATATCAGCACATGACTACTACAGCATAAGGAAAGCTGACATGCATGAAGTTTTAAAGTGTACAATAAGTAACCATATACTGTATCCAGTGCAGAGTATTTTGTAATTGGACTACCATTACATCCAGCAATTGATCATAAGACAATACAAGTCATTATACGTTGTGCTCAAACAAGGAATGATAAGTTATGTTGAATCAAATAATTTACAAAATCTTGCATCTCTAACATCTTTCACTCTTAGTTTAAACGTTCATATTATGTTACTTTGAATTTGAGTTCTACTGTGGAGGGAAAAGAGAGTTTCTTCTTAATTCCCCAAGCTTAAAATTTTTGAGAAGGCTATTGTGTAATTTTGAACAGTTGAAATAGCATTTACAAGAAGTCATTGATTTGACGTAATGACCTGTGTTTTATGTGAGAGAGAGAGAGAGAGAGAGAGAGAGAGAGAGAGAGAGAGAGACAGACAGACATAGATAGGGGCTCAGAAGAGGTTCATTCACAGGAGACATCTAGATTCCCTACAGTGTGGAAACAGGCCCTTTGGGCCAACAAGTCCACATCGGCCCTCCAAAGATTAACCCACCCAGACCCATTTCCCCTGACTAACGAACCTAATACTATGGACAATTTTGCCAACCCACCTAACCTACACATCTTTTGGACTGTGGGAGATAACCTAGGCAGACATGGAGAGAATGTGCAAACTCCACACGGTCACCCGAAGCTGGAATTGAACCTGGATCCCTGGTGCTGTAAGGCAGCAGTGCCAACCACTGAGGCACCGTTCTACAATGATTATTAACTGCAGTCTCAGCTGGGGAGAAGTTCTCAGTAGTTCAGAAGTCAGTTAGAGAAAGCTCGAGAAGCAGAAGACTGTATGTGTTGAGGAAGAAAACATCGTACAAGGCGTTTGAAGACACAGGTTTAGGGAAGCCATCTATAATACTAAAGAGCTGCGATTTAAAGGTTTCAGGAAGAGACATTAACAAAAAAGAAACAAGTGGATGTGCGGCAATTTACCTAAAGGAAGCTGATTACAGCCATGTCAACTGATCAAGCAGCTTCAAGGTAGAGAAAGAGATGACTCTTCCCTAAGGTTTGAGTACCTGTAAGGTATTGCTGAGGCAAAAATGGATGAATTGCTCTTTATAATGTTTGTAATGAGATCATTCTAATAGTTCGTGTACAGTGTGCTTTTCTTTGTCTAATAAAGGTTTATACTCTTTTGTTAAAAGTCTCTTGTGAATATATTCAATGACTAACCTCCATAGTAGACCATAACGTTTGTTTTTCATTTATCAAGCCAGATTTCACTCAGAAATTTGACCTGTCCAATATTACTATTAATGGGAACTTAACAGCAAAATGAATACATTATTAAATCCATAAAGAAAGCATGATCACTTTTTAAATGCTCTAAAATAAAGGTTTTGTTTTAAGTGTTTCAATGCCACAGATGATAATTGTTTGCCAAGTATATTACAGAGTTCAAAGAAATAAAGATTTTCACTTTCATCAATTCTGACTGGAAGAACTCAAGTATGAAATGAATTGATATCACAAGTCACACAACATCAAATAGTAGTCCAACAAGTTTATTTAAAATCACAATCACAAGGTACCACTATTTAAGAAAGGTGGTAAGGAACAGCTTGGGAACTGTAGACTGGTGAGCCTGATGTCGGTGGTGGGTAAGTTGTTGGACGAAATACTGAGGGACAGGATTTACATGTATTTGTAAAAGCAAGGACTGGCTTTGACTGTGGGAAATCATGTCTCACAAACTTGATTGAGATGTTTGAAGAAGTAACAAAGAAGATTGATGAAGGCAGAGCATTGGATGTGATTTATATGGACTTCAGTAAGGCGTTCGACAATATTCTTCATGGTAGACTGGTTAGCAAGGTTAGATTTCATGGAAAACAGGGAGAACTAGCCATTTGGGTACATTCTGGCTCGAAGACAGAGGGTGGTGATGGAGAGTTGCCTTTCAAACTGGAGGCATGTGACCAGCGGAGTGCCACAAGGATCGGTGCTGGATGCACTGCTTTTCATCTTTTATATAAATGATTTGGATGTGAACACAGGAGGTACAGTTAGTAAGTTTGTAGATGACTCCAAAATTGGATGTGTAGTGGAGAGCAAAGAAGGTTACCTCAGAGTAAAATGGTATCTTGACCAGATGGGCCAATGGGCTGAGGAGTGGCAGATGTAATTGAAAATGTGAGGTGCTGCATTTTGGAAAGACAAATGAGGACAGGACTTATACATTTAATGGTAAGGTCCTAGTGAGTGTTGCTGAATAAAGAGACTTTGGAGTGCAGATTCATAGTTCCTTGAAAGTAGAATCACACACAGGTAGGATTGAGAAGAAGGCATTTTATATGCATTCCTTTATTGGTCAGAACATTGAGTATCGGAGTTTGGAGGTCATGTTGCAGCTGAACAGGATATTGGTTCAGCCACTTTTGGAACGTTGTGCACAATTCTGGTCTTGCTCCTACTGGAAGGATGTTGTGAAACTTCGAAGGATTCAGATAAGATTGACAAGAATGTTGCCAGGGTTGGAGAATTTGAGCTATAGGGAAAGGCTGAACAGGCTGGAGCTATTTTCTCTGGAACGTCGGAGGCTGTGGGGTGACCTTACAGAGGTTTATAAAGTCATGAGGGGTATGGTTAGGATACATAGACAAAGTCTTTTTCCTTGGTGGAGTAGGGGTGTCCAGAATTTGAAGGCATAGGTTTAGGGTGAGAGAGGAAAGATATTAAAAAAAAAAGAGACCTAAGAAGCAACTTTTTCATGCAGAGGGTGTTGTGGTATGGAATGAGCTGCCAGAGAAAGTGGAGAAGGCTGGTACATTTCCAGCATTGAAATGGCATCTAGATAGGTATATGAGTAGGAAGGATTGAGAGGGATATGGGCCCAGTGCTGGCAAATGGGCTAGATTAAGTTAGGATATCTGGTCAGCATGGACGCGTTGGACCAAAGGATCTGTTTCTGTGCTGTTCATCTCTTATGACTCTATTTTAGAGCACTGTTCCTTCATCAGGTGAAGTCCATGAAATGAATTGAAACAGCGTTTGTCAATTTGGCCTCAGCAACGTTGAGTGTCAATAGAACCCATGATTTTTCCAGATTAAGTATAAAACACCTTAGAGCATCGAAAGTCATTTCAGCCATTGCGCCTGCATTGATGCATTAAGCACTAGTTTTCCTTCTGAAAACGCAAGAGCTGGTTAAAAGTTTAATAAATTTAAGGTAGGGATCCAAGAAGTCGACGATCTGAACGGACTTCTTTGCTGGACTTTACACCACAGCACAAGTAAAGCAGTGCTTTAACCCAATGCTAAACCTAAATGCTGAAATAGCCATAGAATCTTTATTAATCACTTTTTTGTCGAGTGGAAATTACAAAGAAAAACGGAAAAAAGTCAAGTCCCAGCACATGCGGCGCTTGTTGGAGGCATTGAGTTTATCCATGGCCGCGGACCCCTCCACCAGTCCAATGGACCTAATTACTCACCAGGCTCTTATCGCGGAGCTCACGAAGATGCACGAAAAGCTCAAATGCAGGATCAAAGAAAAGTCAAAAAGTAAGTTGAGCCCGCTCTCTACCACAATTCAAAAACATAATTCGCAGCTTGAAGACCTCAAAAAGAGAGCCGATGATGTTGAGGACTGAACCACAACGGCAGAGACCACCATAGATTTATCCAAAGATCGGATACAAGCCCTTGAAAAGCAGGCCTATAACTTAACTGATCAAGTTGCCGATCTCGAAAATAGGGGCAGAAGAGAAAAATGTCTACCATAGGGGATGGAAGGCAGTCAGCCAAAGTTTTTGAGGACTGTCTGCCGCAATTCCTCAAATTAGAAGTCAAACAGGGTGGGTGAAAATTGACATTGAAAGAGCTCACCAGGTTATCGTGCAAAAGTCAGACTTGGACCAACGCCCTCGCCCTGTCCTCATGCGGTTTCACAGTTATGGGGACAAACAAAGAAGCATGGAAGCCTGTAGAACTAGGGAAAAGATCCAAAGGCTTTAGTTCACGAGGGCTCGAGGATCATGCTTTTTCAGGACTTCTCAGCGACGGTGGTCCGAAAAGGAAAATCTTATGATGATATTAAGAAAAGATTAAGGGAGCTTGGGATCCCATACTCTAAGGTACCCAACGATGCTTCGGTTTACTTTCAATGGATCCACACATTCATTTAAATCACCAGAGAAAGCAAAACTTCTTGCAGACACATTAAATTAGACTGGACGATTTAATGGATACAGACAATAATCTTTTTTTAAAAAAGAAAATCTTGTTTGGTTTCACTTTACTTCTCTCTCTCTTCATTTTTTCTCTATTCTCGGATACTAACCAGCGTTAAATTATACTTGGAGATGGGTAAAGTATTCACTTTTAACTCCTTTGTTAACTCTACAATCTTTTCTCGTTTTGCTTGTGTCTGTGGTGCGGCTCTAGCTGGAAGGAGTTAGGAAGGTGTTTATGATGGCTGGATGCCTATTTACTGGCAGTTCAACGCCGGTTCTTGGATTCAAGGGCCCTGGTTGCCACATTGGCAATGGGTCAGAAGTGTTTAGGATGTTTAGGT
>NC_057739.1:18033019-18148883 GCF_004010195.1 Chiloscyllium plagiosum | reverse complement strand
TGCAGTACTATTGGCACTATTTTGTTTTCTTTTGGTTTCTGTTGTATATCATTTTTGTACGTTTTGAAGGTTTGGTAATTGTAGATGTTTTAGTTTGTAATTTTCATGTTCTGTGAATTTACTTTCATTGAGGTTCGACAATGATTCGAGTTCTTCCTCTCTGGAGTCCAAATGTTATTACAGTGTAATGGCTAATGACATGCTTAAATAGTGTACCTGGAACATCACAGGAGCCATTCACCAGTTAAGAGGAAAAAGGTACTGGCAGTCTTAAAAGGGAGAGGATGGATATTGCCCTACTCCAGGAGATGCACCTGGATGATAAGAAATATTTGAAATTACAGAGTGGGTTCGATCGAGTTTATTTCTCATCTTTCAACACTAGGAGTAAAAGAGTAACTTCCATTTAACTACTGGATTTTTAAAAGAAATGTACGGGAGGTTCATAATTCTCAAAGCTTTGGTATATGGATAACAATATGGTATTTTCAATGTTTACTGTCCCCCAGCCTAACCCCTTAAACTCATGGTAGATCCATTTTCTATCATTAACCTTACATCTCAAAACAATATCATGGGGGGAGGATTTTAACGGTCTTATGGACCCCATGGTCGACAGGATGCCCAAAGGCCCCCCAATACCCTCTTTACAATCTAAACAATTAGTGGATCTGTGTGTAGAATGAGGGCTGGTGGATTTCTGAAGGCATCTCCACCCCACATTCTTCTCCAACCTGCACAGGTGCCACACCAGGATTGATTTCTTTCTAACCTCCACAGCACTCCTGGATTTGGTGGCATCCTATAACATTGAGAACATTACCATCTCTGATCATGCAGCAGTATACTTATTAGTTAAAATTAAGGGCAATGTAACAGGTCCAGGACACTGGCAAATAGTTCCTTCATTCTTAAGGATACTAAGTTCACTGCATGTTTTTCCAATGAATTCAGAGCCTTCCTAGCCATTAACTCAGACTCTGACAGCAACCTATCCATTCTCTGGGAAACAGCTAAAGCTTATGCCAGGGGATAATTAGTTCCTACTCTGCCAGTAAGAAGCAGCAGAAGGAAAGGCTGCAATGCTTGCTTGAAATACGGTTGAAGGTAGCTGAGAAGGCATACCTAAATAGACTCTCAGAATTTGACCAAGACTGAATGAGTGGAACCATATATATTATAAGTGATTGGAACATTCAAATAATAACACTCATGTAAAGGTACTATAAAAAACACCTGTATTTTCTAATTGTTCAGACACATCCATTTACCCTCCACAATACAAGTGAATCTCCCTGCCTAATCTCACTTCCGCGGGACGGAACAGTGGCTCAGTGGTTAGCACTACTGCTTCACAGCACCAGCGACCTGTGTTCGACCTCGGGCGACTGTCTGTGTGGAGTTTGCACATTCTCACTGTGTCTGCATGGGCTTCCTCCGGGTGCTCCGGTTTCCTCCCACAATCAAAAGATGTGCAGGTCAGGTGAATTGACCATGTTAATTACCCATACTGTTAGGTACATTAGTCAGAGTTAAACAGAAGATAGGGGAATGGGTCTGGGTGAGTTACGCTTTGGAGGGTCGGTGTGGACTTGTTGGGCCGAAGGACCTGCTTCCATAATGTAGGGAATCTAATCTAAACAAATCAAATGCATAAATAAGTACTAGGAAACTTCCAAGTGTCGCCAGCTGGCAATGAGTTTGTGGTAGCCTGAGAAAACTGTCCCTTTCACCATCTCACCACCTATATTCTACAAAATGATCAGCTCAAGTATATGTCCATATTCCTCCTCTTGCCTTTCGGTTGGATTCTAGTATCGTTTAAAGGTTCTGAGTTCCACATTAAAAGAAAACTCATCAAATTTTCCCTTTAGCTCTTCAATTGACTATTTTAAATTTATCACCTCTAGAATTGACATTTACCAGAGGAGTTGCTCCCTATTTTATTAAAATCCCTCAATTTTCAACATTCCTATAAGATTTCTAACTAATTTTCTCTGTTCTTAAGAGTAATTTAAGCTCCTCCAAACTTTCCACATAACTGGAGATCTTCATTGCTGGTGTCAGCCCGCAAACTCCCTCGAATTTGCCAGAGCTTGATATTCCTCCTAAAAATGTTGTGTTTCGAATTGTACATCTAACTAGATTTGCAAAGGTTCAGCATAGCTTTGTCGTTTCTGTACTCAATGCCCTATTTGCAAATTAGAATAGAAAAGAATATTCTTTATTGCCAAGTGTACTCCATTGTAGAAGTACAGTGAAAGGCTTTTACAATGTTTGCCTCTTATGGCGCTTAGGTACAAATTTTGGATACGAAACAGGAATAAAAAGCAGTTGCATTACTTTAGAGTTTTAAAAAAAAGTTAGAAATAAGACATCATTAAAGGATTGACATTAGAGTCAGGTAAAAAAAAGTCAATAAACATTGCACTGTAGCAGCTCAGTGCAGGGCCTCAGCATGTGGTCTGACTGCCTGCGCCAGACCCCTGTCCAACAGCTGCCCCTGCTTTGCTCCAAGCCTCCAGACTGCTCTGTATCAGCGGTCAGTTGTTCCAAGCTAAGTTCCATGACTGTCTCCCGCACTGGTCTCCACTGTGGCTCACTGCCCATGACTGCCACTGTACCAGGACTTGCCTCCAGGGATATGGGAAGAGAAAAAGAGAAAGAAAAAAAGAGACAGAAAACACGAAAGAAAGAAAAAGAACAGGCGGAGCAAAGGAACTACTGCAGGAGTGCCTTACTCTGCCGCTATCTTGGGTGTGGTTAAGTGTCCTTATACATCTTAACCACGAATACTAAACTTGCTCTGCCAAAGTTCTAAGAGTATGCAGTCCTCGGTCTTTCTGTTCTGCACCCTCCTCAAAATCTACAATTAGATTTTAATGCATCTTAATGCTGTTTTTGTCAAGTGCATTACTTCATACCATATGAAATTGTTTCAGTCATGTGCAGGCACTTTTCAAAGTCTCATTATACTTCCCTCAAAGCTGACTTTATCTTGCTCATATTTACTATCGTAGAAGATTTAATAACATTCAAAGTACAAGATAAGACAAATTTCTAAATTACAATCATATAGGAAGAGGTCATAAAATCAACCCGCTGCTTATTTTCTAGAAAAAGAGCACTGAAATCTGATAAGTTATGACAATAAGTTTGATTGGTAAACAATAATTCTTATTAAAAAGAAATGTATATGATTGGGTTTGGTTTGCTTTTACGAATAAAATAAGTTAATGAGTAACAGTAAAAAAGCAAAGAAACAGCAAATCTTCGAAGATTGATGTTCTGGAGAAGGCAGAGAGATTTATTTTTCTCATTTTACATTTATGCCATTCTGATATAAGTACAGCTTGTAACAGATACACTAAAGTAAAAAGTGCAAGAAGTTAATTACCATTTTTTGATCCAAATTTCTCAATTAGAAATGCATACGATGTGAAATGCATAGTATGTATTTTGACAAGGTTAAAACCTAGATATGGGAAATGCTGAGCAATTGGTGGAAGTAAAAATGGTGTTATAATCTCTCTAATATGTGAGGTAACTCTTATTAAAATGAGGTCTAAATTGACTACAGGATGAACTCTTCCTTTGATAAAACAATATGCTGAGTTCCAACATCAGTCCTGTTAGAACGAAGGATGTAGAATATTTTGAAAAAAAGCAACAGATGTTTAGAAATGAGACAGCAAACAAGATCCTGAAACAATAGAGACATGTGCTAGATGTGGCACAACAGAAATCAAGAGATACTAATAAACACATGAACTGATTTGAAATAAGTCACAGTTCTTACTGCTAACTAGTAAACATATTAAAGCTAATGCCAGAGTAGTGATTATAGTACCAACACAAAACCTTTTAGCTAGAAGTAAAATTACTACAACTGTTAGTGTATGCGTATGAATGATAAATCTAGATCTTTAACTCCATTTCTTGCCTGACCCCTCTAAAGCCTGGGACCCCTTTAAAAATGTAACTCCGGGAAGACTGTACAATAGCAGTAGTTCTGTGCAAGCCATGTTGTAAACACTTATAATTTAGTCACTAGAGATAAATACCTACACTCTGCCACTTATTCTGTTCAGATCTCAATGTCATTGTATTTTAAAATAACACTTACCCAATATATCTAGCAAGCCTTCAATATGGTCACTTTTTTTCAGAATGTAACGACAAGCAACCTTGAGAAAACAGCAAATACACGTTACAAAATTGATAATATTTGGATTTAACTTTGTTTACATTGAAAATGACTCTCAATTAAACCAATACACAGAAACTTGCATGCATAAAGTAAAATGTGGGAGTTTGATGAGTGATGTACAGTTAGGTGAGGAGTCAATGTTCCTTTCTTTTTATACCTTTTCCAGTCTCCAATAATTCGTTCTTTGTTGTAGGTCATGAACTGATTGATTACAATAATTTAAGAGCTGATGAGTTACTAAAGGTTATGGCATAGCAGGTCTGCTTAGCCAGTGGAATGCACCACTTGAGGTATGCGAAACTTATAGATACAACATGTTACCTTGATGAGCCAGTAATAGGTATCACACCAGATACCCAAGCGTTTGAAGTCCCAGATTTAGGTCAAGTAGCACTGGAGTCACTGTTGTGCATCCATGGTGCAGAGAACTAAGCGAATAGCACATTTAGGGATACAGTCGCAATGCAGGATGGGAGCTGATAGTCAGACACAGAATATGCGACTGCCAGGCAGATTTTGCAGAAATCCAAGTCTCGTGCTTGCTAATGGTCTTCCATTTTAGATACTGAAGGTGATGTTTTCTCAGGGGTGTGGAGTCCAGAACCAAGTCTGTGGTACCATGGGTGACTCGGAGGTACAGAAGCCTGAACACACACACCAGTGAAACAGTTTCAACCCTACTGTTGATGGAATACTGAATGGACTCTCAAACTCTCAGCATTCGCCTGTACCTGTGTTTTTCTTTTGCAGCTGTTTACCTATTATTTACTTATCTATGCTATTTAACTATGTAATCTGCTTGCATTGCTCGCAATACAAAGCTTTTCACTGTGCCTCGGTACATGTGACAATAAATTCAATTCAATTGTGTAAGAGAGGATGAAGAGTGGAAGTGTACATGTGGTAAGGGATTAGAGTCAGGGCATTGGGCAGGCATTCCTGCAGCAGCAAACCTCTAGCACTGTGTCTTGCCTCATTTAGTGTCCGGTTCAAGGATTTCACACAGTGGCTGAAAGACATCCTTCTGGGGAATGACGAACAGCCGGACATGGTGGTCCACACAAGAACCAATGAAGGAAGGAAAAGGGATTATTTTCTGAAGGCAATTTTAGGGTGTTAGGAAGGATATCAATGAGCAGAACTTCAAGAGCAGTAATCTCAGGAATACCCCCAGCTAGCCAGCATAAAATAGGAGGACTAATTGAACATATGGCTGGAGAAAATGAAGGACAGACAGCAGCATCATATTTCTGAGGTATTGGCATCAGTTCTGGGGCAAATGGGACCTAAACAAGTTGGACAGGTTACATCTCAACAGGACAGGTTCCAAAATCCACATAGACAGATTTCCTAGATCTGTTGGGAAATGATCACACAAGCTTGTCAGGGGATGAAAACTCGAGGAGTATCTCAAATTGGAAGGAATTAAAGTTGGTAAGAGGAAGTAAAAAAAACGACAACTGAAATTATAAGAAAGGCAAAATGAAGGTAGGCATCAACTAAGCTCAGGATACTGCATGTCAAAAAAAAACAGAAGGATATTCTATGGGAACGTACACAGCATTTGCAAAAGGTAATGATTTAAAGCCACAAATAGACGTGCAATCTAATGGCCATTAAGGGGAACCAATACTAGAAAATAAAATACCCAAGGACATTCAATATTTAGAACCCAAAGAGAGAAAATGCTGGAAAATCTCAGCAGGTCTGGCAGCATCTTTAAGGAGAGAAAAGAGCTGACATTTTGAGTCAAAGCTTTGAAAAAGGGTCAGTTAGACTCGAAACGTCAGCTCTTTTCTCTCCTTACAGCTGCCAGACCTGCTGAGATTTTCCAGCATTTTCTTTTTGGTTTCAGATTCCAGCATCCGCAGTAATTTGCTTTTATTTCAACATTTAGAAGATCAGGAGAAAATGAAAAGATAGCGTTTTATTCATAAGTATAAGGACAGTGCCGTTTTATTTTTGTGCTTTTTTAAAAACTATAGACCAAAATTGAAAAAGAACTGTTTTTCAAATCAGGAATTTAAAAGGATGGCAGCATACTTTAAACATAAGAAATTTGATACCTATTGTGAACTTTATTTGTGTAGCTGTGGGTTCCAGCAATGTGCAGGTGAACTGTAGTGACAGCCTGTTTACAAATGAAGCTGTGTCATTGGATTGTGGACTAGGTACCCATTATCCAAAGTCCTCTGCCGCCAAACAACAGATTGTCAGTTGGCTGAACAGTTTATGGTGTAAGCAAGAAAGACAGAACTAAGTTGAGACCAGAAGAGAAACCAACAGCTCTGCAGCAGCCAAAAAATTCAGTTATCTGCAGTAAGCCACTTCAGATCTGAAGAAAGCTAACTTATCTTTCCTTCAACAGAAACTGCAAGTTGTGACCGTGAATATTTTGTCAGAGATCTTTCGTAAGTAAAATGGTGACCTTATGCCTTCTACAAACCAGTGCAGGCATTTGGAAAACGGATGAAGAGAAACATCTGGATGAACAAGAACCTACCTAAGAGATCTTGATACAAAGCTTCAGAACTGTTTTTCTAGTTTTGTCTCCAACCACTGCATCCCTTCACATTCAATCTTTGATTCAGGACCTTGCTGTAGTACAAGTAGATGACACCAAACATTGCCCTCATCTACATACTTCATCACCGCTTCGAAAAATTCAAATTGATAAAACTTTATTTTTCCTTAACAAAACCAACTGACTAGTTTTGATAATTCCCTGTCTCGCCAAGTGCAGATTAATTGTTTATAATAGCTTCACTACAACTGAGGTTGGACAGAGTGGCCTGGTTCCCTCTTGTTCCCTGCTGAAAAACACTACCACATTGGCTGTTTTCCAATCCACTGGAATAATTATTATATGGTTAACAACAACCATACTTTCCTTTGAAAACCTCAAACAAGTGAGTCAAGCACAACTAACGAATAAAATCAAGGATTGTACAAGATTAAAAGAGATCTAAACACTTGCCAGAAATAGTCGCAGTATACAAAGTATATGAAAAGTACGCACAGGATACAAAACAAGGTAAGGCAGATTGAAATTGGTGGGTATGTTGCTGTGGGTATCTCAGATATGGCCACAAAGAAATTAAGGTATAGAATCTGTGGGGAATCCACAAAGGAAAAAAAATACCCTAATGGAAGTTACTGCCTGCCTCCTTGCAGTATTCTGGATGCAGGGAATAAAAAATAAATCAGGAGATAGAAAAGGCATGTAACAAAAGCACTATTATAATTATCAGGGAGAACTTCAATATGCATGTGGACTGGGAAAATCAGACTGGTGCCAGATCCGAAAAAAAAAGGAACAGTGGTAAAGATTAGCAGGATGCCAGAAGACTGGGAAGTTTTGTTAAAAAGCACAGGGTAACTAAGAAATGCAATGAGGAGAAGGTGAAAAAAGGGTAAGCTAGCAAGTAATATAAAAGATTGCAAGAGGTTTTTAAATATATAAAAGGTAAGAGGGGAACAAAAGTAAACACTGGACTGGAAAACAAAACTTCAAAGTAGTAATCAGAAACAGAAACTGCAGAAGAACTGAACAGGTACTTTGGATAAGTGCTCATGGTGTAAGACACCAACAGCATACCAGAAGTTTACGATTTTGTTTTTTTTGGGGGGGGGGGTAATAACTGGCTGTGTATGTAGTGGCCATCACTAATGAAAGGTGCTGGAAAAGCTGAAAGATCTGACCATGGATAAATCACCCAGATCAGATGGACTATACCCTAGAGCTCTGAAGGTGATAGCTAAGAAGATTGTAAAGGCATTATGGTGACCTTTCATGAATCAGTGGAGTCAGGGATAAGTAACACTGAGCAAGTGGAGAGGCCGAAGGAGGATTTGGATAGGAAAGGAGGGAGAGCCAAGAAGTGACATATGGAATATAATGTGGGAAAGTGTAAAGATATGGACTTTGTAGGAAGAATAGAAACAAAGACTATTTTCTAAATGAGCAAAGGTCTCAGAAATCTGAAGCACATGGACACTTCGGAATCCTTGTTGAAGATTCTCTTAAGGTTAATTGGCAGATGGGAAAGCAAATGCAATGTGTAGCATTCATTTCAAGGCTAGAATACAAAAACAGAGATGTACTCCCGAGATGTACAAGGCTCTGGTCAGACTACATGTGGAATATTGAGAGCAGTATTGGACTCCATATCTAAGAAAGGATGTGCTATTGTTTGAGGGAGTCCAGGGGAGGTTTACAAAAAATGATCCCAGGAATGAAGGGCTTGACATATGAGGAACAGTTGAGGACTCTGGGTCTATACACAGGAGTTAGAAATATGAAGATGGGGATCTCATTGAAACATACAGACCACTGAGAGGCCCGAATAGATTGGACATGGAAAAGATATTTCCACTAATCGAAGAGACTAAGACTGAGGGCACAGCCTCAGAGTGAAGGGTCAACACTTTAGATTGGAGATAAAGGAACTTCTTCAGTCAGAGGGTGGAAACCAAGTCATTAAGTGCATTTAAAACAGGGATGGATAGGTTCTTGGTTAATGAGGGGATAAAGGGTTATGGGAAGGAGGCAGGAAAATACGATTGAAAAACAAATCAGCCATGATCAAATGGTAGAGTATACTTGATAGGTCAAATGGATTAATACTGCCTTATATTTTATGCTCTAAAATCCATTACAGGCAGTCTGGAGAATTTATAATGAGTAATAGAAAAATGGCATTGAAAAAATCCATGAGATGAGGCAGAGTGAAGAACTTAAGGAAATTAGTCTTAGTAACAAGGTTGCATTCGAGCAACTAATGGGGTTGAAGGTAGGTAAGTCTCCAGAAACTGACATTCTACATTACAATTTGTTGAGTTAGTTACAGAGACATTAAATGCATTTACCCATCTTCCAAATTTCAGCTATCCTAGAATCCCTCCTTCCAAGTTGGAAAGTAGCAAATGTCACCCCTTTACTTAAGGAGAGCAAGAGAGAACAAAAAGGGAGCTATAAAATCTGTTAGACTTACATCAGGAGTAGAGAGTTTGTTCCAATCCATTATAAAGGCTGTAATAAAAATAAACATTCGGAAAGTAATAATCTAATCAGGCATAGCCAGCATGGATTTGTTATTAGGAAATCATGTTTGCCGTTGGGAATTTTGAGTGAATGTCACTCCCAGAATTGATAGGTAGTAGTTAGTAGACATAGTATATCTGGATTGTCAAAAGGCTTTTGACAAAGTCCCCTACAGAATTGACATGGGCTCCAACTAGAAGGTCTGCAAATGCATGGGAACATTGCCACTTGAAAATTCTCTCCAATCTGATTTGGAACTGAACCACATTTCCTCCACTATAGCTGGGTCAATATCCTGAAACCACTCTCCCAACAGCACTGTGCGTATCCCCATACTTCAAGGACTGAAACTGCTCAAGAAGACAGCTTATCACCATCTTCTTTAGAGCAATCAGGGATACATAATAAATGGTGG
The DNA here is from genome assembly GCF_004010195.1 of Chiloscyllium plagiosum. Classification (NCBI taxonomy): domain Eukaryota; kingdom Metazoa; phylum Chordata; class Chondrichthyes; order Orectolobiformes; family Hemiscylliidae; genus Chiloscyllium; species Chiloscyllium plagiosum. The sequence goes on along the minus strand of NC_057739.1, from coordinate 18,139,214 downwards.
TTTAGCCATCAATACCCACACACCATTAATAAATAACAAAATGTATTGGCTTGGATTAATGTTCCATTAACAGGCAAAAAGTGGGACTAAGCGTGAGATTCTCATATTGGTAGACTAATACCAGTGAGGTACAACAAGGTTGAATGCTTGGGGCCTGAGCTGTTCAAAATTTATGTCAATGACTTGGATGAGGGGATCAAATATAACATTTTGAGGTCAGTGGACACAACAAAACTAGTGAAGTGTTCTGACGATGCTACAAAGGCTTCTGGAGTATTTCAACAGACTTCAAAAGTGTGCAAGAACATGACATGAAAATTAATGCAGAAAAATAAGAGGTTGTCAAGTTTGATAGAGGAACAGATGTGCAGAGCATTTCTTAAATGCTCAGAGAGTCAAAGTACAAAAGAGACCTGGAGCCATAGTCAGTAAAGCATTGAATGCTAACATGTCGTGCATCAAGCAATTTGCAAGTCTAATGATGCACAGTTTTGGTCCTCTTACTTTAGGAAAGATATTATTGCCACAGAGAATATATAATGAAGATTTGTCCCCAAAATGACAGGACTGTCCTTTGAAGTGGGGTTAGTGAAACAGGGGCCTGTATCATCTACAAGCTTTTAAGAATGAAAGGTGATCTTGTTGAAACCTACAAAATAATTAAAGAGACGGGGCATTGTAGACTCAGGTTGGAGGTTTCCTCTGGCTGGGAAGTCATAGAGATGTACAGCTTGGAAATAGACCCTTCGGTCCAACCTGTCCATGCTGACCAGATTGGACCAGATGGGCCAGTGGGCTGAGAAGTGGCAAATGGAGTTTAATTCAGATAAATGCGAGGTGTTGCATTTTGGGAAAGCAAATCTTAGCAGGACTTATACACTTAATGGTAAGGTCCTAGGGAGTGTTGTTGAACAAAGAGACCTTGGAGTGCAGGTTCATAGCTCCTTGAAAGTGGGGTCGCAGGTAGATAGGATAGTGAAGAAGGCGTTTGGTATGCTTTCCTTCATTGGTCAGAGTATTGAGTACAGGAGTTGGGAGGTCATGTTGCGGCTGTACAGGACATTGGTTAGGCCACTGTGAATATTGCGTGCAATTCTGGTCTCATAGAAATAGGGAGCACAATTTCAGGATAAGGTAGAAGCATGGAGGACAGAGATGAGGATTTTATTATTTACTTGGAGGGTTGTGAACCTTCAGAATTTTCTATTTCAAAAGTCATTGGAAGCTTAGTCACTGAATATGTTTAAAGTTTCAATTGACAGATTTCTAAATATTGTATTGGACCATGCATTTTTCTTTTTATAAGCTGAAACAGAAGTAAGACTGCTACTTAGCTGAAATATCAAGAGAGTTGTGACTTGAAAAAGTCAATTGATGTGCATTTATAGCTGTGCAAGAAAATATTGCTTCATGAGACTGAGGGGTACCAAAAATTTTTCAGTTAAAGATAGACTGCCTGATATCAGATTTCATAGTGGTTGAACTCCAGTTTGCTACAAATCTGTCTGCGCTGCATCTACAGGGACACCCAAAATGTGCAAAGTGAAGACATCTCTCCCTCCTTTTCCTCGTGTGTAAAAAGACATAAAAACAAGAAAACTTAAAGAATTCTAAAAAGAACATATCAGAATCAATTATCAAGGTGAAGAATGACCACTGTTTTACAGACAACACATATGGCATCATTATTAAATAACAAGAAATTGGTAGAGACAACTTATGCAAAGCTTATGGTTTGGACTTTCAATCTTTAGAATTTTGATCCCTATCTACTTTTTATTCACATTCTGTCAAAACATCTGCCTTTAGTTTGTATTAATGGTGAATAAGTGTGTTGTATTTGGGGGTTTTAAATGGGTGTTGTGTGAACCACAGTGTAGTCAATTAGGAATCTTCTCTCTGCCATTTATTGCAGTGCTTTACAATAAAGAGACTCATTTGCTGATGGCGAAACCTGGTCACGAATAGCAGTCAGGCAAATTGATCATTGTGACTAGAGTTAGGAACTTGCCAAACAATAGGGCATGACTTTTGGCTCTTCCCAGTTATGCTGAGGCAAAACCAATGACATAAAGGGATATGGAGATTTTGAGGGGAAAAAGTATTTGAAGCAGATGCTCAGCCATGACTATTGAATGATGGAGCAGGTTCAATGGGTTGAATGGTTTACAACGATCCTATATTTTAAAATGCTATGAGTGTAACATTTTGCATTCTGTGCTAAAATACAAAAAACTAAAATACTTACATCTACTGGGTTTGGAGGAAAATGTAATCCAACTTCAGTTTTGTACGGGTAGTTAAACATGGCTAAGTAAGTAAAAGCATTTCGTGCCCATCCATAGAGATGATCAACATCCTTCTTAGATTTCACTGACTTACAGAGAGACAGTTTATTGGTTATCTTACTCCATGCTGTAAAAGAGATATACAAGGAAATTAGATTCTGTGATTGATTGATTTTCTTATTCAGCAGTTCATTCAACTCTTGAAATATATGATGAACAGGACCTACAGGGTCAATTCTATGCAGGAAATTGAATTCCAGGCAAAGTGGGAAAGAAGTGCAATACAATGAACTACTCATATCAATGCAGAAAAAAATAAAGTACACATGACAGACAATAGATTTATTGTACATTAAATTTTTGGCATTGAAAAAATATCATTGACAGGTTTGCAAATGTAGATGCACTCATGATCCAGGCCAATTGTCCAACAGGATCAATTTGTATAGCCATGTTAGGTGCCCATGCTTCCACTATCAAGCTATTTTGGCTGCTGTAAGACTCAGAGGATAGCATTATCAGCATGCCCCAACCTGTTGCAAAATATATCTTTAAAGTTTGAATTTAATGCTAATTGTCACTTTTACATTTAAAATAATTAACTTTCTGCTTCTACCACTATAGCAACATTGGTCACCAGGGGCAAATGTGTATCCAGTTGAAATAGTTTCCTTCTTCGTGCATGTTTACAGTGGTCTCACTGATTTGTGCATACAATGGTTGCATACCTCCTCTAATACTCAGTGGTAAAACCCTGAAATCACGTACCGATCTTGTGGCCCTGAGATTATGAAATTCTTTTAAACATAAGATAACCCATACCTTGTTGCTGTGCCAAAAATTCAAGCTCCTGAAAACCCTTCCGAATTGTCAAAACACATTCAGGTGAGTTACGCTCAAAATCCTAATCAAAGAATTAAAAACTATTATCACAAATGAATAACAGCAAATTAGTCATCGTTGAAGTAATGAAAAAAAAGGTGTACTTACACAGCACCTTTCACAGCCCAAAACACTTCATAACCAATGAGCTCACACTTACAATTGTTATTTTGTAGGCTAATGCATCAACCAATATACATAACAGCATTCCAAAAATAGCAAGCATACAACTGAGCTTTAATCAGTCAACCTCACAGGGTAGCAGCTGAGGGATGAATGTTAGCCAAGACACCCATGGTGAACACCCTACTCTTGTTCAAATTATGCAATGAAATTGCTGAGGAAGTAACTGGGACATTGGTTTAAAATCAAGATTCAACCTGAATTAGCTCTGGGGGGTGCAACCCAAATTTGCAATTTTCTTACTCAGATAAATATTCCAAGAGTAAAATAGATGCTACTTTGAAAACAAACTGAATCCATTTAAACATTCTACCAAAATCCTTCCAGTACAAAAGATTCTGAAGAAAAAAAAAACTACAGTAAAAAGTTATACACTGTTAGATTATAGACACAATCTCAAAATCTTAGGAAAATACTGGGTGGGTCACTTAGGACACTCCAATGGAGTAACAGAAGGCACATTTGAGATCTAACTTGTTTGGATTACAATTCATAAAATGATATCATTAAGACAGATTCAAAGGTCAGAATTATATATGAGGCCAAAACTGGCCTTCTATAAGAACATAAAAGAGGTAATGAGCCCCTCAAACCTATACTGCCACTTAATACAATCGAGGGTAATCACATCTTGGCCTCAACTGCACTTTCCTATGTGCTCCTCATTAACCCTTTAACCTATTGCTAATTAAAATTGTGACTCTTCAAATTTATTCACTGTCCCAACACCCACAGCACTCTGGGTAGTAAATTCCACGTATTATCGACCCTTTCAGAGAAGTAATTGCTTCTCCACTCTTTTAAATCTGCCACCCCTTAGACTAAAACTATGACCTCTTGTTCTCAATTGTAGCACTAGGGGAAACCTCTGGTCTGCATCTATTTTATCCCCCTTAGCATCCTAAGTACCTCAAACAGAACTCCTCACAACCCTTTAACTCTAGGGTGTATAGGCCCAAACTGCTCAATCTCTGCCAAGTCCTTCATCTCTGGAGTCAGAAAGTGTGGTGCTGGAAAAGCACAGGTCAGGCAGCATCCAAGGATGAGAGTTGACCTTTCAGACATAAGCCCTTCATTAATTATTCCTGATGATGTGGTTTAATCGAAAGTAACATTGAGGAATGTAAATGACGAAACTTAAAATTCTTTTGGAACTGTGAGGCAAGTATCAACCTATACATGTATAAATTACTACAGACTACCATTTAACTTAAATATATCTGTTAGTCCCCTGCTTTCTTAGTTTAGTAATATGCAAAACGCAGACTTTTTACATTCACCAAATTTACTAACTTGAAATTTAATTCTTACCCTCGATTTTCCAATGATAACAACATTCAAAACACTTAACTCCACCACAAAACTTTAAAAAGTCCTGGAATATCAAAAACATTCAACAAAGACAATTGTGTAATCATGATTATTGCTATTTGATGGCAAAAAAATGATGTCCTTCCAAATTGAAAACAAATACCCAGCAGAGAACTCTGCTTAGCTTCAAGGCGACCAAATTGTAATGACCAATTTAATCATATTATAAGCATAAAAAAGTAAAAATAAAAACTAGATGAATCAATTAAATGAAGGAATGAACTGCCTTCAAAAATACGCTTTTGAAGTAGCTATATTTCTCGAATAACTAGAAAATATAAAAAAGGATGGAACAAAAAGAAACAGATGAATGCAGACACTTACAAACATGTTCATACTCACTTTAGTTACATCATGAAAGAATTGCCGACTATCCCCAAGATTAGCTGTGGAGACCACAGGTGCACTTGATGCTAGAGCACCATCCACTACATTTGGATATTTAATTCTCATGTACGCACTCAACATTCCTCCATAACTGTGAAAGATAATTAGAACAGGATATCAGAATTGCATCTTTTGGAATGTTAGTGATTTTTTTTAATTCATCAAAGGTGGAAAATTTCAACATTGCATAGTGAAGACAATTTCTTTCTGTGGTGTAAACAGCAGATAAAACTCCAAAACCACAGAGTCATAGAGATGTACAGCATGGAAACAGACCCTTCGGTCCAACCCGTCCATGCCGACCAGACATCCCAACCAAATCTAGTCCCACCTGCCAGCACCAGCCCATATCCCTCCAAACCCTTCCTATTCATATACCCATCCAAATGCCTCTTAAATGTTGCAATTGTACCAGCCTCCACCACATCCACTGGCAGCTCATTCTATACGCATACCACCCTTTGTGTGAAAAAGTTGCCCCTTAGTTCTCTTTTATATCTTTCCCCTCTCACCCTAAACCTATGCCCTCTAGTTCTGGACTCCCCGACCCCAGGGAAAAGACTTTGCCTATTTATCCTATCCACGCCCCTCATAATTTTGTAAACCTCTATAAGGTCACCCCTCAGCCTCCAATGCTCCAGGGAAAACTGCCCCAGCCTGTTCAGCCTCTCCCTGTAGCTCAGATCCTCCAATCCTGGCAACATCCTTGTAAATCTTTTCTGAACCCTTTCAAGTTTCATAACATCTTTCTGATAGGAAGGAGACCAGAATTGCAAGCAATATTCCAACTGTCCTGTACTGCCGCAACATGACCTAGACATACATATCTCACATAAAATGCCCGTGAAAAGAGCACGCAGAAAGCATTCGGACCAAGTGGATTTACGGAAATTTGCGAGACAAAGCTGAACAGGAAGTATAGTATTTTCTCTGTAATACTGTCATTTGTTGACATGCATGCACTTTTGTGCTCTAACTTCAATGATACCGCACTTTTAAGTACCTTCACCACTACTCCTGATGTGCTATTTAACATTCCTCAATAGTTATATGGTTTGAACAGAGAATAGGGATATTCAGGCCACGAACCTGTAGATTGTGAATTATAATACTTTGTGCTGATTCTTTTTGTGTGCTTCATGTTGAGCTGCTTGATCTCTCCTGGGTCTAACCCATTCAGCACAAAGCTGTACATGATGGAGACTGTCCTCAGTGTCTCCACAAAACCTGTGGGATGTTCACTCCTAACTAACATTGGCACGGTTGGATGCATCTCCAATAGATTGATGAAGATGAGTCAAGTAAATTTTCTTCCTCAAGTTATTGTTTCATCACCTGCCACATGATCAGTCTAGTCAGGAAGATCTTCAGGATTCAGCCAGCTCAATCAGTAGCAGTGAGCCACTTTTATGTGATGGACATTGAAGGTCCAAAGCCACAGCACATACTGCACCCTTTACATTTCCTATGATAATACCATCTGCCTCAATCCCGCCTCGACTCTTTAAATTGTTAGACTGCTGACTCCAACTTCCATAATAGACATGTAGAAATTTCCTCCAGCTAAATATTGGAAAGATCTGAAGCCACAAGCCTCTGCCACAAACCCCATACCCAAGCCATCCTTCTCCCCGGCAACACTCTGGTATATCAATACTCTGTGCAAACATGGTGTCATATTTGAAGATAAGCCTTTAACAACTTGAGCATCAACACTAAGGTCACCAATGTTTAAGTCTATACCAAGCCCTGACTCCATAGCATCATTTCATTGGCCGCTGAAATATTTATTCATTACTAGTAAGTTGAGACTCAACAATTTCAACAAAGTAACGCTTAAAAAAGGATTTGTCACAGCTTTTCATCTTGCTCTGGAAATGAAAAAATATAGTTTCCTCTCCATCTTGGTATTTCTTGCGAATTAGAGTACAGCAAAGTCTCAACAAAACGTGTTCTTATTCAGGAACATTGAAATTCTTACTCCCAAACTCATTACCAACTTAACACATTCCAGGTTTTGTAAACCTGGTCATCCAAATGCTATCCCCTGTTCACACACCACCCTTCTGCTCACTAGCCAAAACTGATTTTCACATTGATTTTAAACTTCTTAACCTTGTCTTCAAATCCCTCCATGGTTTCTCTATCTCCAAGTCCTACAGCCAATATAATCCTCTGATGTATCTACAAACCAATAACTGTTTTATGTTCTGCATCTCAACTTTAGTAGCTCCATCACTGTGGGCTATACATTCAGTTGTGAGGACACGAAGGGTCTGAAAGCTTTGCATAAATTTCTATCTTGCCAAATATTTTCTTCTTTTGGGCGCTTCTTAATATTTAGCCCTGTGACCAAGGTTGGCCTCTCAATCTTTGTGTGGCTTGTCATCAAATACTTTTCATAATAATCCTTTGATGCTAAAAGGTAGTATACAGAGTTGCTAGAGATCAGAGTCAATAACTGTGGCACTGGAAAAGCACAGCTTTTAAATACAAGTTTTGCAGATGTTTCATTAAACTGAGAGACTTGCAAACCATTTCAGACAGCAGTTAAGAGTCAACAACATTGCTGTAGGTCTGGATTCACAGACACCTTGGACTGGCACATTTTCTTCTCTAAAGCACTCTGGTGAACCACCTGGTAATATTATGATAACCATTTTTGATATTTTCTTATTCCAAATTTATTAAATTAATGGATTCAAGTTTTCCAACAGTAGTGATGGGTTTTGAAGATAAATGCTTGGATTATTAGGCCAGGAATGTAATGCCTTAGAAGATTATGTGGTTCAAATGCTACTGTACCCTAAGACAGTTAAAGCCTTAGTCTCCCAATTACTTGATTGAAAAAACTGAGAGACTACTTGGAAAGCGTCATGACAGCAGGTTTTACCTACAGCACAAACACTGGTTGTGCTGTTCTTACTTTGACTGCTGAGCAGTGACATGGTAGATGAATCTGACGAGGCAGCTTTCCTCTCGAGTGTCTGCATATCCTGTCACCCCAGCTAAGATCCTTAAAAATCTTGAGAACGAGCAATCAATTAGAGGGAATTCACAGAATGTTCAGGGGAAGCTATATGACCAGCACCAGCTGATCAGTGGGATCATTTATCCATTACTAGATGGAATTTTCATATTACGTTGTTCTGTACTCTCCCTACCCATGCAACAAAACTCTCTCATATCGCTGTCTTCTTTTCTTCCTATGCCCACTGGGACAGCTTATCATTCTACTGTACCCCACCCTAAAGTTGTGCAGCATTCAACAGTAATAACTCCAAATTGCGGCTGGAACATAAAGGTATACTTAGCTTGAGCAGTCCTAAATGAATGCTTCAACATCTCTCTGAAATGCTACACAGAATATTGTTAACATAGTTAATTCGTTCACAAGGCCACCATAGTTTGTTTGCTTTGAAAAGGTAAAGATAAAAATCACATAAGTAATGTGTACAAAGCAAAATATGGCTTAACAAAACATTCCACTGGTATCCAAACAGCATTACCAGCAAGTGGCTACTTTTGAAACAGATCATCAACTGTACCTTGGAAATCCTAAATTTTATACACAAAACCCAAAATATTGCTACATGCCTTCCACTGCAAATTTTATCAGAATTCAAGTAATGCAGGATTTATATGGCATATCAAAATGTGGCAAAATGTACACAAAGAACCAATTTTTCTACGGGGGTAAATGAGCACTTAATCTCGATTATTAGTTGAAAGTAGTTTTTTGGAAGTGAAGAAAGAAAAATTGAAGTTTTTGGTTATGACAGCAGAGCTTTAAACTTAAACGTATTTTTCTATTAAATACATATTTACCTGCCACCAAACGCAATCACCGCACAACTTTTGGCATCAAGATCACTTTTCAGTTTTGTAATAAGAACCACATAATCTGCTAAAGCTTGTTCCACTGTCAAAAACTCCATGTTTGATCTTTCATAAGATTTTTTGCCAAAAGGAAGGGATTTTCCATAATATCGCTGAAAAATTAAAATAAAAAATGCTTGTTTTGTTTACAAACAATTAAGCATTTAATATTAATTGCTTAAAACTAAATTACACCACACCAAGATTAAAAATAAACTGGGACTCAGATTTTAAAATAATTAGCACTTATTTAATAAAATGTAACGAAAACAGAAATTGCTGGAAAAACTCAGGAGGTCTGGAAGAATCAAAAGGATCTGTGTTCTGAAGGGTCAGTCGATTTAATGTTAACTTTGCTTTCTCTCTAAATATGAGTATAAACAAAAACATAATTTGCTGTATGAGGTTTCCAGCATCTGCAGATTTGTTTTATTTAAACAAAATGTAACTCTGGCTGCAGAGTGACCAGGGATGGGAAAATATCCAGGGATATCCGATTTTCAAGAAAGATTGGCAAAGGAGGAAAATGAGGTGGGTAGCATTACTAAAGAGAAACATTAACAAAAAAGTAAAGAAAGATATTAGCTCCAGTGAAGTGAAATCTGTATGGGTAGAGTTTAGAAATACGAAGGGATAGAAAACAATAATGGGGGTTACAGACCCCCAAATTGCAGTGGTTATGCTGGGAACAGCATTAAATGTGAAATCAGAGCTGTAAGTAATAAGAGTACAGCTGTAATTGTAAGTGACTTTAATCTGCAAATAGATTGGGAAAATCAAACCAGTAATGATATTGTAGAGAAGAAATTTCTGGAGTATGCATGAGATAGTTTCTGGATCAAAAGGGTTGAGAAATTAACTAGACACAAGTCATCTCAGACCAGGCACTGTGCAATGAGAAAAGAATAACTGGAAATCCCAATGAACAAGTCCCCTCGTGTCTTAGAGGAAACTATGAGGAATGAGCTGATAATGATAAACTGGGCAGCGCTAAAGGGATAATGGTGGAAAGGCAATGGCAAAGGTTTAAAGAGTGCAAGGAGGAATTGAAATATTGTTCATTCCGGTTTGGTACAAAGGTAAAATGGGAAAGGTGACCAGACTGTGTGTTATGGACCAGATCAAACCCCTCAAAATATATTCAGATAGTCTAGACCCTGACTAACTAGGTGTCACATTCCAGATGCAATTTGACTGGTCACACTACCAGGTTTGAAGAAAACATACTTTATTGATAGAGTACAGTTAAAATTCAAAATTGGAAAAACTTAACTCTGTTGGAAAATTTAACAGAATAATAATTTATTTTACCACTGAACAGTAATTGTTGCAATATAGTAACATCTAATAAATACATCCTTGACAAAGGCAAATTCAGAAAATCATTGTCTCACATGCAGCTCCAACACCAGGGGGAGAATTCACAGCGTTTAGCTGTAACTGAGAGAAAAAAAAGAGCTTCCACATTCAGCTTCAAGACCCCAGCAACTGCTACTGAAAGGCTAAAATTCAAAATCCTTGCTCTGGGGGAAGTTTGCCATACCCATTTACACTACTTCTATTGTTCGAACTTCCAAAAACAAACAATTTCAAGATCTCATAAGCTGGTTATTTTATGGACTTTCAAAAAACAGCTCAGTACAGCAGTCTTAAAACCTCTCTTCAAAACAAAACAGGACAAAATATACCTCTTCTCGCCATACTATTGTCCTGTGTGGCTAACAAGGGAAATTAGGGATAACATTTACATCCAAGGAAGGGGCATATAGATTGGACAGATCTGAGGATTGGGAGCTGTTGAGAGTTCAGCAAGGCAAGACAAAGGCATTGATTAAGAGAGGGATAAAAGAGTACAGGGCGAAGCTTGCAGTAAAAGCAGGTTAGTATTCGAAGAATAAAAATGTTGGTGAGTACAAATGTAGGCATTCTCTATTCAGAAACAGGACAAGTTATAGTGGGGAAGAAACAGGTAGCAGACCAATTAAATACATACATTTCATTTGCCTATACAGACAACAATGTTTAGGAACACAAGGCCTAGTAAGGGAGGGAACAGAAAGGTATCAATATTAGTAATGAAATACTGTTGCAGAAATTGATTGAATTAAAGGCTGACAAAATCCTTGGGGCCTAAAAATCTACAATCCAGAATACTTTCAAGATCCTACTGAGTCTGGAACAGTTACTAATGGGGTGAAGGGTAGCTAATATAACCTCACTATTTAAGAAAACAGAGAGAAATCAGGGAATCACAGACCAGGCAACCTGATGTCAACAGAAGGGAAAATACCAAAGTCTAATTAGAAAAGTCTTAATAGAAGAGCATTTGGAAAACAATCCCCAGGAGTGGACAGAATCAACATGGATTTACAGAAGGGAAATCATGCTCGACAAATCGACTGGAATTTTTCAAGGATCTAACTGATCGAGTTAAATTGATGGAAATCAGGAGGTGTGGTTTACTTGGAAGTTCTGAAAGCATTTGATAAGGATCCACATATAAAATTAAAGCACATGCGATTGGAGATAGTGTACTGACACAGATAGAGAAGTGGCTAGCAGACAGGAAGTAAAGAGGATAAATAAATGGGTTATTTTCTGAGTGGCAGCCAGTGATCAGTGGGGTACGGTAGGAATCAGTGCTTGGACACCAGCTTTCATAATCCAGAAAGTCAGGTTAATGTTCTATGGAAATGGGTTCAAATCCCAGGATGGCACCTGGGGTGGTTTGAAGTCAATTAATTTGCCTCGTTTTCATCACTGGCATGCAAAGTGTTGCTCAACAATGGCAAGTATAAAATATCGGCGGTTGTTATTCCAACCTACCTGGTTTGCAAAACATCTTTAGTAATCATAATCGGCTGTCTTCCAGCTGGAAAGTGGAGTTAAGGATTATCAGATCAGTCATGATCTCATTGAATGGTGGAACAGACTTGATAGGATCAGAAGCAGGACACTAGCCTATGGTCTACTCATATATTAATGACTTTTAGGTGACACATATCTTCAAGTTTGCAAACAACACAAAGTTGGGTGGGAGGGTGAACTCCGAGAAGGATGCACAAATGCTGCAGTGTGATTTTGATACATTGAGTGAATGAGCAAATACACGGCAGATGGGAGTACAATGTGGATAAATGCAAGGTTACCCGCTTCGTAAACAAGAACAGGAGGAGGTGGATTATCTGAATGGCAATAGATTGAGAAAGAGCTATAACAAAACCTGGGTGTCCTTAACACCAGTCTCTGAAAATAAGCATGTAGATACAGCAGTTGGTGTAAAGAAGGCAAATGGTAAGTTGATCTTTGCAGCGAGAACATGTGAATACTGGAACATGGATATTTTGCTGCAAATGTACAGCCTTGTTGAGACCACACCTTGAGTATTGTATGCAGTTTTGCTCTCCTTTTCTGAGGATGTTCTAGCTACGGAGGGAGTGCAACAAAGGTTTACCAAACTGATTTCTGGAATGGCAGGACTGATGTCTGAATGGAGACCAAACTAGTCAAGATTATATTCACTGGAGTTTAGAACAATGATGAGGTGAGGGGTGAATCTCATAGAAACCTATAAAATTCTAAAAGGAGTTAACACGCTAAGTGCAGGAAAGTTGCTCCCAATGACCAGGGAATTCAGAAATAGGAGTCATAATCTAAGGGTACAGGAAAGACTATTTAGGACTAAGAGGAGGAGAAATTTCTTCACCAAGAGAATTGAGCGCTTATGGAATTCTCTGCCACAATTGAGGCAAAATCATCAAATCTTTTCAAGGAGCTAAATGTAGTGCTTAGGATTAAAGGGATTGAAGGGAATGGGGCAAGAGTGGGAACAGGATTTTTTTTTGAGTAGGATGAACAGCCATGATCATATTGAATGGCAGAGCAGGTTCCAAGGGCCAAGTGGCTTATTCCGGTTCCTAATATTTACACATTACTATTGATTACACAAGCATAATGGCTAAAATGATATGTTTTTGATGCAAGGAGACTTATCAATCCAGTATTACTTGCCCAGGGATTATAGTTTCACTAAGTTCCTCTGTTCCTTCCTAGTTTACAGATATGAATAAGTAGTGTTTGGAAGGATATGGTCCAAATGGACTAGTTTAGTTTGGAATTATGGTCAGAATGAAGGGTGTACCTCCATGCTCCATGTATGACTGTATTATTGGTATGTTTTTGTATCCTTTACAGTGAAGGCAGAAACAAAATAGCTATTCATGACATCTATCATTTCTTTACTATCCACTGTTAACCTTACATCCTGCCAATTCTAACTCTTTAGTGGACTAACACTTACTTGTACTTTTACACTTTTGATTCAAAACGAATGTCATGCTGCTTGCCATTCCCAGCTAGTTTCCTCTCATGCTACAATTTATTTGCCCCAATTAAGATTTTAGTCATTCTTTCTATTCTGACCATTCAAACTGACCTGCCAATCATCTTTGCACAATGATGTTTTTCCCCAAAATTTGATACTCTTAAAATTCTTTTGTTAATTACAGATGGCGCGTCTTTCCCTTAAAATCTCTTTATACTTAGAAACACACTTATTCTAAATAGTCTGAAATATTCCTTAAAAGTTTGAAACTATTTCTCTACTGATCTATCTCCTAGTCTAATATCTCAGTTCACTTCAGCTAGTTCAGATTTCATGCCCATGTGACTACGCATTTTTAAGTTTAAATAGAGTCACAAACACACCCTTCAGTCCAACTCATTCATGCCAACCAGATAACCTATATAAATCTAGTCCCATTTGCCAGCATTTCGCCCATATCCCTCTAAACCCTTCCTATTCATCTACCCATCCAGACGCCACTTCTTCTGGCAGCTCTTTGCCTGAAAAAATTTACCGCTTAGGTCCCTTTTAAATGTTTCCCTTCTCACTTTGCCCTCTAGTTTTGGACTCTCCCACCCCAGGGCAAAGACTTAGTCATTTACCCTTCCCATGTCCCTCATGATTTTATAACCTCTGAGGTCACCCCTCAGCATCCAACACTCCTGGGGAAAATAGCCCCAGTCTACTCAGCCTCCACGTCATTTCAAATTTTGAAGTCATCTGCAAACTTATTAACCATATCTATGTTCATATCCAACTCATTTATATAAATGACGAAAAGCAGTCGACCCAACACCGATCCTTGTGGCACATCGCTGGTGACAGGTGTCCAGTCTGAAAAGCAATCCTCCACCACCATCCTGTCTTCTACCTTCGAGCCAATTATGTATCTAAATACCTAGTTCCACCTCTACTCCAGGTGATCTAACCTTGCTAACCAGTCTAGCATGAGGAACCTTGTCCAATGCCTTACTGAAGTACATTTAGATCAAGTCCACCGCTTTGCTCTCATCAATCCTCTTTGTGACTGCTTCAAAAATCTCAATCATGTTTTCGAAACAATTGCCCACGCACAAAGCCATTTTGATGACCCCTAAACAGTCCTTATTTTTCCAAATGCATGTAAATCCTGTCCCTCAAGACTCCACCCAACAAATCGCCCACCACTAAAGTCAGGCTCACCAGTCTGTAGTTCCTGGCATTTCCTTACCACCTTTTTTAAATGGTGGCACTATGTTAGCCAACCTCCAGTTTTACTTTATCGTGGTACTTCATCGTGGCTATTCATGATACAAATATTTCAGCATGGAGCACAGCAATCACTTCCCTAGAGTTCAAGGGAACACCGGATCAGGTACTGGAAATTTATCCACCTTTGAGAAAGTGAGGACTGCAGACGCTGGAGACCGGAGTCGAAATGTTTGGTGCTGGATAAGCGCAGCAGGCTAGGCAGCATCAGAGGAGCAGGAGAATTGACGTTTCGGGCATAAGCCCTTCTTCAGGAATGAGACTGGTGTGCCAAGCGGGCGGAGATAAAAAAATGGGGGGGGGGGGTGGAGGGCTGGGAATACGATTTATCCACCTTTATGCATTTTAGGACGCCAAGCACCTCCTCCTCTATAATATGGACATTTTTCAAGATGTTGCTATTTACTGCCCCATGTTGTATATCTTCCATATCCTTCTCCACAGTAAACATTAATACAAAATACTAGTTTAGTATCTCTCCCATCTTCTGCAGTTCCACACATAGGCAAACTTGCTGATCTTTAAGGGGCCCTATTCTCTCCCTAGTTACCCTTTTGCCCTTAACGTATTTGTAGAATCCCTTCGGATTCTCCTTAAACCTATTTACTAGGGGTCATCAACCCACGTTTCTCCCTTTGAAGCAGAATGTAAAATTTAATCATTTTATGATAGCTAATCCTCAGGGGTGCCTTTACTCTAAGGTCATTTATTAATTCTGTAACATTATACAATACCAACTTTAGTAATAGCTAATTCTTTGGTCAGGTACAGAATTTGCTGCACCAAGAAACTCTTTCAGAAGCACTCTACGAAGCACTACAGGCTATTACATTGTCATCTTTTCAGTTTATCTGTAGATGAAAATCACACCAAATTATTGCTAATCCTTTACCATTAGTAGTCAATATTTCTTCTTGTATACTTTTTCGCAAATCATGGTGACTCTTCAGGCTTGGGTCACTTCCAAAACCAACTCCTTTCCTCCACCCAAACAACTTCTACCTACACCCTAATCACCTGAACAAAGGTCATCTATAACTCTTTAATTATGACTGTTACCCTCCTATTTAATTTGCTATTCTTCATGAAAAACATACACCGGACAATATTTAGAATCCAAGTTTCATAATCCTGCAACCACACCTCCAGGATTGTTATCAGATTGTAATTGTTCACTTCAATGTAGGATATCAATTAATTTAGTTTGGCGAGAATTCTACATACATTCAGATACTGAGTCTTTAATTTTTTTATTACCTTTGAACATCTAATCTTGACAGACATTAAACATTTTTATTGCCGCTTTTCGTTCCTTCATTCTGATCTTCTACATTAGTACTTTCTCTCATGTTTTGACTGTTAATTCAAATTTCTCTCCACTTCCCCAGTTATACGGCTCAAATACCAGTTCAGGTATAGACCGTCCCAACAACAGACCTCACCTTCCAATGCCCCAAAAAGCAGAACCTACTTTTCCCACACAAGTCTTAGAGCATTAACTGCTCTGATCTTATTCATCTTGAGAATGTGAATGTGGCTCAGGTAGTAATCCAGAGATTAACACCCTTGAATTTCTGCCCTTTACTTTAGCACCGATCTTTTTATTCTCTTCGTGCAGAACCATTTTCCTAGTTGCACCAATAACACTGCCTTTCTTATTGGACTGGAAATATCCTCCTGTACAAAGGTCTCCTGCACACAATCCAGGAAAAGGGGCTCCCATACACAACAAATATCCCAGACTATGTACGAGTAATAGAAATATCCTATTATTACTACTCTATAATCTTGGTATTTCTCCAATTCCCTTGCAGACTTGTTCTTCCAAATCCTTTCTACTAGTCTGTGGTCTGTCAATGTAATTATACCCTTTTTGTTTTTCAATTCAAGCCAAAATGATTGTGCTTAGGCCCTCGGGACATCCTTTCTCCAGCACTGCAAACTACTCCTTAACCAATACTGCTTCCATCCTTCAGGGTCTTGAGCTGCGGTGTGACCTCTCCGAACGTACTATCCACGTAACTCTCAAACTTGTAATGTGGCACAATGTCGCCAATCATCATTCAAATTCTGAAATTCAGAGCTCAAGTTTATGCAGCTGGAAGCACTTTCCTGCACAAATGATCATCTAAGAGCCCAATAGGGTTCTTAATTTTCAAAATACAACAGGCCATTACACTCCATTCACCCAAACTGCAAAGCCATGTCTTCAACTTACTTAGTGTCAAACTTACTTTCCCTTGTGCTAGCTTTATTCTACTTTGCTTACTTATATGACTTCATTACATTGACCACATTTCTCATTTACTCCCATTTTGCTCACTGAATCCAAAAAAAACCTTTAAAAAAAAATCACAAATTAATCGACCCACCACATCCTTGATCTCAATTTGATTTTTCTTTCCTCAGTCAGCGGTCCACTGAAGCTGTAGCTGTAAACTATGCTTCAAATCTGGGTGCTCCGTTGAAGCTGAAGTATTGGGCCCTGATCCTGAGCCTCAACATATCTCCTTTCTGCCTCCTCTCTCACTGCCACATCGAAGCTGAAGTGCTAGGACCCCAATCGTAGGCCTTAATATATCCTTTGACTGCTTGGTACAACTAAGTGGCTTGTTAGGCTATTTCAAAAGGCACTGAAAAGTCAATCATATTGCTATGAGTCTGGGCTCACATGCAGACTAGACCAGCAGACCTTTTGTCCTTGGAGAACATTAGTGAACCAAATACATTTTTACAACTTGCATTTTTACAACAAACAACATATTGCTTTTATGGAATTCTAGTTTTTAAAAAATTCAAATTCCACTGTTGCCAGTGGGATTTGAACCCAGGTCCCGGTGTGACAATATGACTATGTCATCATTTCCACTCTTTCTTATTCTTTTGAACTCTAGTGAGTAATAGGCCCAACATTTCATCATAAAACAACATTCTAATTCCAGGAATTAATCCAGCAATATTTTCTGAACTGCTTCTGAGTCAATACATTTTGCCTCAAATAAGGAGACCAAAATTCTGCATACCTCATTAGGTGTTCTCACCAATGCCCTAAAAGGTTGTGGCAAGATTGCTCTGCTCAGACTCATTACCCCATTCAACAAAATATCAATATTCTATTTGCCGTCCTGTTTACTTGTTGCATTAGTATTCTTGTAATGCATGTACAAAGACACAGATAATTTACCCCTCATGACCTCTGACAAAACATTTATTTTCCCATAGTTTAGCTTATGAATCATGAAACATTTTTCCAAATAGATACATTGTGCCCATAAACAGTTTAATGAATTTACCTGCATTTCAATACCAATAAAAATGCAATCTTTGGCCCATTTTCTTCACAATCAGTATTTAAGTCTTCAACCACACATTTAAGGAATATTGTAATAACCCATGAATTGGGACTAAACTCCAGAAATATGCTAAAATGACCTTTCAAAAGTTCAGATATACATCACAGAGACTACAACAGATCAAGGCAGCATTCACCACCATCTTCAAGGACAACAGGAAATGGGCAATAAATATTGGCGCACCTACTGACACCCACATGCCATAAAAAAAATTTTATAAATTCAATTTCTGGTCAACTTTGTTATTTATTTAACAAAATGCAGGAGATTGTAGAGTTTCTGCAAACCAAACTGCAGCTTTATAAGACTATACATACTGGCCTCATAAAATTTATTCAACATATAATGCAACAATATTTATCAAACTGAAACAAACGAGGGCAAAGAATATAATGAGTTGTATTCAAAGTAGAAGTGTTTGTTAAACAGTTAGCTTAACAGTTACAAGATAAACTCCAGCTATTTCACAGAAGCTTACCTAGTCATCATCCAACTTTTGAACTTAATAACTAATAGACTGAAACGAAGTCCAAAGTTTGAAATCAGTAACTTTTAATGACTAAGGATAAAACTTACATGCTCAGCAAAGATGACCAGGGCCTGCTGCTCTGATGCTAATTCAATAATGAACCTGGAGCTATTGGCAAAGTCCCATATATCACCTTCATTTCCTGTATACAGAAATATTGGTCCAAACTTCTTGCTCCAGAATTGATCTGAATATTAAAAGAAAAATTGACAGCAATTAGTTGCAGCACAGTTTCCTTCGAACACCGTACCAATTTCCCTAATCAGCATTATTTCATTATTACTGGCCCAAGATTTTAGCAGTCCCTACCTAACAGCTTCATCAGATATTCCTGAGGAAAGACTGAGTAGGTTGGGCTTATATATATTTGAGTTTAGAAGAAAGAGAGGAAGCTTTATTGAAAGATAAAAGATTCCTCGGAAGTTTGACAGGATAGATGCAGAGAAATTGTTTCCCCTTATGGGAAGAGTCCAGAACACGGGCATAATCTCAGAGCAAGGGGCCGTCCATATTAGACAGATGAAGGAGGAATCTCTTTTCTCAAATGGTAGTGAATCTATGGAATTAGATTAGATTCCCTATAGTGTGAAAACAGACCCTTTGACCCAAGTCCACACCGACCTTCTGAAGAGTAATCCCTACATTTACCCTAATGCACCTAACACTATGGGCAATTTAGCATTGCCAATTCACCTGACCTGCACATCTTTTGGAATGAAGGGGAGCACCCGGAGGAAACTCAAATAGTCGCCCAAGGTGGGAATCGAACCCAGGTCCCTGGATCTGTGAGGAAGCAGTGCTAACCACTGAGCCATCGTGCCGTTCTCCTGCAGAGGGCTGTCAAAGTATTGTTAAGGACAGATTTTTAAATCTACAAATGGATCAAAGACTCTGCGGATAAGGCAGGAAAAGCAGAAAGAGGATTCTTAAATCAGCCACGATCTCACATGAAGCATACTTGATAGACCGAATAGCTTATGTCTCATGGCCACTGTTCAACAGGTAGCTCTTCTCTACTTTCATCAAGACCATAAGGGATAGGAAATAACTGTCCAACCTGCTGGCGATGCCCATATTTCAAGACTGAATCTTTTTAAAGGTATCCGTCCCAGTAAATGTTTTACACTGTCCACAATATGCCTACACAAAGCCAAAGTTTTAAAAAAAATTCACATTTGCTCTTGAGATGTGGTCATCACTGGTAAAGCCATTATTGATTGAGCATTCTCAATTTGTCTCTAAACTGAATAGCTTGCTGGGCCATTTCAGAAGGCTATTGACATTTATCAACTACGTTGCTGTGGGTCTGAATTCACATGTTCGATTTGATCAGTTAAAACTGCAAATTCACTTCCGTAAAAGACATTAGGGAACTGGTTGTGTTAAATGAGAAGTTTCTAGAAGTATTTTAAATGGAATAGGCCATAACCAGTTACAGATTTTATAAATTTTCAGCTCAAAATAATATACCGATCAGAGACTAGTAAACCTCTCATAACATTAAAAAAAACTGACTTCCAGCAATTCAGTCCGAGATATAGTTGCCTGAGAAAATTTCATGTCTGTTATAATGCTACGTCATATTTTTGTTTTTCAAACAAAGTTATGTAACTACTGGGGTACTTACCAATGAAACCAACTTATCTATTTACTAGAACAAAAACAAAACAGACTTCAAGTGCTTTTTGAAAGTAACTACGACCCAAATGTAGACCTTTATTCCAAAAGGAGAATTTTTTTTCAATTCACTCATGAGATGTGAGCGTCTCTGGCTAGGTCAGCATTTAATACCCATCCTAATGGCCTAGAGGGCAGTTCGGAGTCAACTACATTGCTGTGGATCTGGAGTCACATACAGACCAGACCAGGTATGGATGGCAGATTTCCTTCAATGAAAAAGGACACTAGTGAACCAGATGGGATTTTTCAAACAATCAATAATAGCTTCATAGTCATTAGACCCTTAACTCCAAATTCTTTACTGAATTTAAATTCCATTTTCTGCCATGGTAGGATTTGAACCCAGAATGTTAGCTGAGTTGCTGGATTCACAGTCTAATGACAATACCATTAGGCTATTGCCTCAACAATGATGCTGAAAATTTAGCATATTTGGGACATACTTTTCTGGTGAATTGCTTGGGCTACAAAGGCTTTCAGTTCAACTATTTGACCCAGACACCTGTTTAGTCATGAGGACATCATTCACTGCACAGCCTCTACCGGATTCATCAACTACTTGCAGACCTCTTTGCGGTAGTTCTGTTTTATCATGTTAACATGACTCTGCTTTTATTTCTTTCCACAAGATTCTTAGTTAAACTTCTGTACAAGCTACTGAACTGGATTTTTTTAAAGGACTCACCTAGAAGTGGATGGAGCAATAAGTCTCATAGCTGAAAGGTTTGAGCACTGGCACATTTATCTGTATTTTGGCTCATCATGTCTGGGAGATTTTGAAATTATCTCAGGCCACTTCATGATACAAGAGTCGCTCTGTCAACTCTGCTGCATGACCTAACATGTACATTTCCTCCTCCTGTTCTAAAAAACCTAATCGTGAGTAGTTTCAGAGGATCTACCACTGGTTCCAGAAATTAATTCAAATGAAGAAAAACCCAGTGGATTCATGACTCACTGGGTGAGTTACTGGTGGTGAACAGATGTTAGAGAAAGGGTCTTTGGTCTACATAATGTTCAAGAAGTTCTTTAGAGATCTGTAAAGAATAGCTTTGTGATTAACAGGTTTATATGGCATTATATGTAACTAGATTGGTTTATTTTATCTTCATTTTTTGGTTAATAAACTTGTTTTATTGTTAAAAAACCAACTCTGCAACAGTTTATCCTTAAGCTTTACTCAGAGATGACATTGTTAAAACCAAAGTAAAACATGACCTATCAAGCCAGATTTAGTCTGTGCTTTGACTTATCCAGTAACTGCATCAGCTGAAATTATAACACACTGACTTGCATATGCAAGTAAATTCTATTACTCCCTCACCCAGTTTCCTCATGGAACAAAAATTTACATCACACAAAATAAAAGATATGGGCTGAGGAATTTGGAATTAAGATTGAATAAATGAGTGGTATTGCATTTTGTAAAACAAACAAGTGCAGGACTTACACAACTAAAAGTAGGGCTTCGGATAGTGTTGTAGAACAGAGAGACCTAGGGATTCAGGTACGTAGATCTTTGAAGTCTACGTTGCATGTAAACAGGGTGGTTAAAGCGGCATTTTGCACACTTGCCTTCACTGCTCAGAGTTTTGAGTATAGGAATTGGGATAACATGTGGAGGTTGGCCAGAATTTTAGTGAGGCCTCTTCTGGAGTATTGTGCCCAGTTCTGGTTGTCCAGTTATAGAAGAATGTTATTAAACAGAAGAGCTTTCAGAAAAGATTTACCAGATTGTTGCTGGCAGTGGAGGGTTTGAGTTACAAGGAAAGCCTGGATAGGTTGGGACTATTTTCACTGGAGCGTCGAAGGTGGAGGGGTGACCGTATACAGGTTTGTAAAATCCACAGGGGTATAGACAAGGTGACTGGCAGGTGTATTTTCCCCAAGGTTAGAGGGATTTCAAGAGGAGAAAGCATATTTTTAAGCAATGTTTATGAAAGTTTGTAGCTCAGGTTGAGGTTTGCTCGCTGAGCTGTAGGTTTGATATCCAGACATTTCATTACCTGGCTAGGTAACATCATCAGTGGCGACCTCCAAGTGAAGCGACGCAGTTGTCTCCTGTTTTCTATTTATACTTTTGTCCTGGATGGGGTTCCTGGGGTTTGTGGTGATGTCATTTCCTGTTCATTTTCTGAAGGGTTGATAGATGGTATTTAGATCTGTGTATTTGTTTACGGCATTGTGATTGGAGTGCCAGGCCTCTAGGAATTCTAGATCTACAAGGACTGCCACAAGCACTACGTAGGACAAACAGGAAGAAAGTTAGCCACCAGGATACACGAACACCAGCTAGCCACAAAAAGACACGACCCTCTCTCCCTCTTAGCCCTACACAAGAATGAAAAAAAACAATTTGACTGGGACAACACATCTATCCTGGGACAGGCTAAGCAAAGACATGCCAGAGAATTGCTAGAGGCCTGGCACTCCAACCACAACACCGTAAACAAACACAAAGATCTAGATACCATCTATCCAACCCCTCAGAAAGTGAACAGGAAATGACATCACCACAAACCCCAGGAACGCCATACAGGACAAACATATAAATAGAAAGCAGGAGACAATAGCTTCGCTTCACTTGGAGGTCGCCACTGATGATGTTACCTAGCCAGGTAATGAAACGTCTGGATATCAAACCTACAGCTCAGCGAGCAAACCTACACCCTGCATATTTTTAAAGTGAGAGGAGAAATATGTTAAAAAAAGACATGAAGGCTAACTTTTCTGTTTAAATAGAGATTGGTTTAGGCGTGGATTGAACTTCCCCAAGTAGTGATGTGGTTACAGATCCAAATGTCTTTTAAGTATTGTGAAATTACATGAATAAGAAATGTTTGGAGAGATATGGTTCAGGCACAGACAGGTGAGACTATTTAGAACATAGAACATTAAAGCGAAGTACAGGCCCTTCGGCCCTCAATGTTGCGCTGACCTGACATACCAATCTGAAGCCCATCTAACCTACACTATTCCATGTATGTCCATATGCTTGTCCGTTAGTTTGGGATTATGATCAATATGGACTGGTTGAATCAAAGGGTCAGTTTTCGTGTTTTCTATGATAAAGACAAACCTCAAAATAGTCAGCAATTGAAGTACATCATTCAGACTTCAACAGTACTTCCAACCATCCCAACTCTTGCCCCAACCACAGTAATCAATAGAAAAATCTGAACACCAAGTGATCTGCCATGTTGCAATTCACCTTCATTTACACATTTAATATATTTTTTTTATCACTGGGTTAAATCAGAAATTCCACACCCACAAAGTAAGTCACTTGAAAAATAAGAAAATTAAACTTTTAAGAATACTTCAGGAAAGTGAAGAAAATGAATCAATGAAGAGGCTGGACTGCCAGATGGAATAGCTTTTTTAAAATTCACTCATGGGATGTGGGCATATTGCCTGTCCCACTTTGTCCTTGAGAAAGTGGTTATGGGTTGCCTTCTTGAACTGTTGTAGCCAATGTCATTAGGGAGAGAATTCCAGTATTTTGAACTAACAAAGATAAAAGAAGAAAGACTTATTTCCAAGTCAGGATAGTGAACGGCATGGATAGGAACAATGTGTTGCGGTTCCCATATATCTGCTATTCTTGTCCTTCTCGATAGCTGTGGTCATGCATGTCGAAAAATGCTGTTGACAGATTTTTGATGAATTTCTGCAGTGCACCTTTTATATAGTACACAATGCTGCCAGTGAAAGTTGGTGGAGTTGTGACTAAATGTCTGTGGATGGGGTGTTAATGAAGCAGGCTGCTTCTTCCTGGATGGGATCAAACATCATGCATGTTACTCACCCAGGCAAGTGAGAGTATTCATCACTCTCCTGGCTTGTGTCTTGTAGATGGACAGGCTTTGGAGAGTCAGCAAATTACTTGCTGCAATATTCCTAGCCTCTGACTTGCTGTTGTAGCCACTGTATTACATAGCAAGTTCAGTTCAGTTTCTAATCAGTGGCAACTCCCAAGGATGTTAAAGGTAGGGGATCCAGTCCGAAGGTATTTTATGAAGTGTTTTTCTCATTAACAAGGTTGTTTGGCATGCAAACAGTTAATCAAGTAATGCCATTAAATATCCAAGTGCAGTGGTTAGATGGTTTCTTATTCAAGATGTCACTGTCTGGCATTTGTATGGCACAAATGTTAAATCCTGAAATCCAAAAAGCATCAAAGTCCGAAGGTATTTTGTGAAGTGTTTTTCTCATTAACAAGGTTGTTTGGCATGCAAACAGTTAATCGTTGACATACACTTGATGTGTGTCACTCAGATGCAATGTGGGCGGGGCGTGGCCTCAAATTCTCTCTCAAGGCCCGTTTTACGCAGTGAGTCTGCTCCTCCGATAAGATTTGTAAAAATTTTACCAAACTGTCATTTATTCAGAAATTTGAAAAATTCTGAAAACCAACTGCTCCCAAATATTTCGGATAACGTACTGTGCATCCGTAACACATTTCAGCCCAAACTTGGATATTTCCAGGTCTTGCTGTATTTGGAGGTGGACCGCTTCAGTATTTGACAAGTCAGGAATGGCACTAAACATTATGTAACCATTGGCAAGGATCCTCACATCTAACTTTATAATACCATAAGGTATACAAGCAGAATTAGGTCATTTGGCCCATCAGGTCTGCTCCAACCTTCTATCATAGCTGATATGTTTCTCAATCCCACTCTCCTAGATTTGCCCAATAACGTTTGATCGCTTTACTAATCAAGAACCTATCTTTGTCTTAAGTACACTCATCAGCCTTCTGCGGAGCGGAGTACCACAGATTTACCACACTCTTGTTGAACAAGGCTTGCCGTCAGATCCTCGTCTCTCCTACTATGGTGGAAGGTCATTGATGAAGCAGCTGAATATGGTGAGGCCTGGGAAACTAACCTTAGGAAATCCTGCATAGATGTCCTGGAGCTGGGATGACTGACCAACAACCACAACCATCTTCCTATGTGGCAGGTATAATAACAAGCGGCAGAGCATTTTCCCTAATTGCCATTAATTCCAGTTTTGCCAGAGCTCATTGTTTCTGTCCTCTTAAAAATGGCTTTGATGTCAAGGGATGCATTTCTCACCTTACCTTTCTCTTACCCATGCCTGAATCAACATTAATAATTTCAGGAGCTGAGTGGCCAAGGGAACTCATAGTGGGCATTAGTGAGCAGGTATTTGCTAGAGCAGGTGCTACTTGATAGCAATATTGATGACACGTTTTATCAAATTACTGCTGATCGTCATGAGTAGACCAATGCTGTGGTAATTGACTGGGTTGTATTTGTCCTGCTTTTTGTATTTGGCCATAATTGAGCAATCTTCCATTGCGGATACACACCAGTGTTGTTGCTATACTGGAATAGCTTAGCCAAGGACATGACAAAGGTCTGGGGCACATGTTCAGTACTATAACCAGAATGTAGCCAGCACTCATAGCCTTTGTGGTATCTTGATATCATGTGGAGGAAATCAAATTGGCTTGAATCCGTCATGATGGGGACCTCTGGAGGCAGCTGAGATACATCATCCACTCATTACTCCTTGCCGTAGGTTGTTGTAAATGGCTTATCTTTTATACTGATCTGCTGGGCTGCCCCATCATTGTTTTTCTCTCTTGTTGATTCCTTCACCATTTTCCACAGACCTAGTCTAGCAGCAATGCCATTAAATCATGCTGCTGCTGAGCCATTCTTCATATTGGACATTGAAATTCTCCACAGAGTACATACTACCACCTTGCCACCCACAGCATAAAGGAGCACTGATCCATCAGCTGACCAAAGATGGTACGTGGTAATCTACAGGAGATTTTTTTGTCTACATCTGACCTGATGCCACAAGACTTCATTGTGTTTCATTGCTGTGCTGCCGGGCCTGTCCTGCTGGTGGGATAAGATATATCTAGGAATGGTGATTGTGGCTGTGACATTGTCTGCAATTCCAGTAGTAGGAATATACATTATTAGGCTGTTGCTTGATTAGATTAGATTACTTACAGTACGGAAACAGGCCCTTCGGCCCAACAAGTCCACACCGATCTGCCAAAGCACAACCCACCTTGACCCATTCCCCTACATTTACACACCTTCACCTAACACTATGGGCAATTTTAGCACAGCAAATTCACCTAACCTACACATTTTTGGATGGTGGGAGGAAACTGGAGCACCCAGAGGAAACCAGTACAGACACAGGGAGAATGTGCAAACTCCACAGAGTCGCCTGAGGCGGGAATTGAACCTGTGAAGCAGCAGTGCTAACCACTGTGCCACAGTGCCTCCCACTATTACTGAGTTGTTTTTGCCACTGCTGTTTCTGATGCCAGATAGTCTGTGCAGTTCAATTTATCTTTTGAGATCTTATAGTAATTGCTACAACTGAGCAGATAGTTAGGCGTTTTTAGAGGACAGTTGAGTCAAATACATCATTGTTGATCTGGAGTCACATGTAGGCAAGACCAGGTAAGATGGCATATTTCTTTTTGTGAAGGACATTAGTGGACAAGGTGGGTTTCTTTCATCCCTGTTTTCATGGTCATTGGATATATCCTTTCCCTTACTGGATGATTAATACTAAAATGAACTGGATATACCGAACAGCCTGTTTCCATTTCATATATTCTATGCATTACCATTGTGAATATCAAAACAAGGACTCCAATAGTCTACCATCATTATCCGAAGGCAACTAGGAACAAAAATAAATACAACCTTCTCAGGGTCAACGATACAGAATAAGCAAATATTAAAAACTGCTTGATACCAGTTTCAAAGTTAGAATTAACAAAATACTTTTTATGTCAATTTTGTCTTAACATTCATGCCCTTAACTTTGTTAAATAATTCAGAATGGCTTGGTAGTGCCTAGCAGCAACTTACCCGTTCATCAATTTTTCTTTAAAGAACTCAAGATGGTGACAAATCCGCAGAAAACCAAAGGAAACTTTAGGGTCAGAGAAACTAATTTCATTCAGTTTACATACATATCAGACAAGAGAGAAGTTATAGAAGCATAGAAACAAACCCTTCAGTGCTTGCTAGGCAGAGGTAGGTACTGCAGACACTTGAGATTACAGTCAAGTTTGGAGTGGTCCTAGAAAAGCACAGCAGTTCAGGCAGCATCCGAAGAGCAGGAAAAATTGACGGTTCGGGCAAAAGTTCTTCACCAGGAACAAGGTTGAGAGCCTCGGGGATGGAGAGATAAATGGTAGGGGGATGGGGCTGGGGAAGAAGACCTGTCATGCCTGTCAATTTTCCTTCCCACCTTCCACTCCACCCTCCTGACATATCACCTTTACCCCCAATTGCACTCTCAGCTACCTTCTCCCCAGCCTCCCCCCCCCACCCCATCCATTTATCTCTCCACCCCCCGAGACTCCCAGTTTCATTTCTGATGAAGGGCTTTTGCCCAAAATGTCAATTTTCCTGCTCCTCGAATGCTGTCTGACCTATTGTGCTTTTCCAGCACCACCCTAATCTTGACTCTTTGGTACCTGCGTCAGCCACTTCCTCAATAAGTTCATTCCACACCTGAGCCAACCTGTGTTAAAAACAAGTTGGGCCCTCATGTCTTTTACACCTTTCTCTTCTCACCTTAAAAATGTGCCCTTAGTCTTGAAATCCCCCATCCAAGGGAAAAGGCAACTAACATTGACTATCCATCCCTCTAATAATGTTGTCTGGATGTTTATTTTCCTTGATACTAAAGACTAACACCAATTCTAGTCTTTATATTAAAAGGAATGGAGGCGCTGAAGATGGTGCAGATAAAGATGATGCAAAAACTTAAAAATCATCAGAAAAGACTGGTCTTCTTCACACAAAAAAGGTTGAGAAGTGGTCTGGGCCTCAATGTAAAAGAAATGCAGATATGCTCCCAACGTGGGAGAATCCAAACTGTGGCTATAAATAGGCTAGTTACTAAAGAAACTATAGCCTTTGCTCCTTCTCCCATCCCAATCTCTAAAAGATCAGTTAATTCACTAAAGAGCAAGCCAGCATGTTTTACGTCACACATCATCCTACTTACTGGTTGATTTGCTGAGTAAATTTATCAGGGCGGCATGGTGGCTCAGTGGTTAGCACTGCTGCCTCACAGCGCCAGGGTCCCAGGTTCAATTCCCACCTTGGGCAACTGTGTGTGGAGTTTGCACATTGTCCCTGTGTCTGCGTGGGTTTTCTCCGGGTGCTCCAGTTTCCACCCACAGTCCAAAGATGTGCAGGTTAGGTGAACTGGCTATGCTAAATTGCCCATAGTGTTAGGTGCATTACTCAGGGGGAATTGTAGGGGAATGGGTCTGGGTGGATTGCTCTTCGGAGGGTCGGTGTGGACTTGTTGGGCCGAAGGGCCTGTTTCCACACTGTGCGGAATCTAATCTAAATTAGAAGTCAGACACTGTTATACCATTAGCGTATCAATACCAAAATGAAAACTCAAAAGTAAAGCTCCTCTCTCACCGCATAAAAGATATCTTTGACGATATAGTTTTTGATGGGAGGTGAAACTGAAATGGTCCACAAGCTGATCAAAATACAGTTCCTTGAAATGTGGTTCTGGGACTATTATTTTATCAACAATACTTGTGACACTCATTCCTTTGTCACTCATGTCAAGGAAAGTGTTTTCAACTTCAGAATCCATCTCCTCAACATCCGTTGTGCCTTGAGTTGTCAAAATAATAGCTGGCGTTTTGGTGGTAGACTCCATCTCACTAATGCTGATGACTGGGACAATGGTGCCGGTGTTGATTTTCTGGACGCTGACAGTTGGAACTTCAGCGATTGCGTTGGTTTCAGTGACTCTGATTACTGGTGCACTGGTGTTGGTGACAAAATCCAAGGCCCTGGTGCCCAAAGTTTTGGAATTAGTATCTGTACCAGCGAGACTGATGACTGGGGCATCAGTGCCAGTGACGACCTCCTGGACACTGGTGCTTTGGGCTTTGGAATTAGTGTCTGTAACTGGGATGAAGACTGGGGCATTAGTGCTGGTGATGACCTCCTGGGCATTGGAGCTTGGGGTTTTGGAATTAGTGTCTGTAACTGGGATGAAGACTGGGGCATTAGTGCTGGTGATGACCTCCTGGGCATTGGAGCTTGGGGTTTTGGAATTCGTGTCTGTACCAGTGACGATGACTGGAGCATTAGTGCTTGTGACATCCTCTTGGATACTAACAACTGGGGCTTTGGTGATACTTTCTGTATCTGTGATGCTGATCATTGGGACATCGGTACTGTTGATGATCTCCTGAACATCAGTGTCTGAGATTTTGGGTATAGTGTCTGAATCCGTTCTATTGATGACTAGAGTACTGTTGGTGCCTATGTCCTCAACGAGAGTGCTTGGGACTTTGGTGAGAAGGATGTCTGGAGTTTTGGTGACAGTGTCTGTATCCATGTCATTAATTACCATAGCATTGCTGCTGGTGCTTATGTCCTCAACGCCAGTGACCGTGGTGGCGATGACATCAGGAGAACTGGTAATATTGTCTGGATCCATGCCACTGACGACCACAGTACTACTGTCGGTGCCTATGTCCTCGACATCGGCACTGCCTGGCACCTCGGTGACGATGCTGTCTGTGGAACTAGCAACAGCGTTCACATCTTTTACGCTGGTGTCTGGGACACGAGTGACAATGGCTGCTTCCTTGGTGCTAATGCCCGGGACACTGGCGTTACTGCCAATGACTTGTATGGCCATTGGAAGCTCCTGCTGTAGGGCGGGCGCGTCGTGCTCGACTTCCTTGATGAGGAAGAACACTTGCGGAGGGCTCGTCTCGTCCTCACCGGCGGTCTTGCCGTTCGGGGATTTGAGCTTCTGCCTACTGGGCGGCGGGCCGCCTTTCTGCTGGCGGTGAGGGGCACTCCCTTGCAGCTGGGCGAGCGCCTGCTTCTTGCTCTTGGCCTTCAGCTCTTTCTCGTCCAGGACGAGGACCGACTCGGTCGGCGAGTCCGGCAGCAGCACCGAGCCGGGCTCCGGCGGGCTGCTGGGGGTCAGCTCCTCGATGATGAGCAGGGGCGGGGTCACGGTGGTGCTCGTGGCCACCGGGCTGGCCTCGGGCAGCTGCATGACGATGGTCTCCTCCATGAGGGAGCCCGGCGGGAGCACCGCCAGCTCGGGGCCGCCGGTCGTGGTGGCGGCGGCGGTCCCGGTGCCCGACGATATCTTGATGAGGTAGGGGTGCCAGGCGGGCTCGGTGGCGTCCGCCGGGGAACGGCCGGTTCCGTTCTCCGTCAACTCCTCCATGTCGATCTCGATTTTCAGCGGTGCCGCCGCGCCGCTGCTGTGGGCGCCGGAGGTCGAGGAACCGGGCGTGGTCGCCTCGTCCTCTTCGTCCAGCTCGAATGTCAGCGACGGCGTGTCCCCCTCCGGCCGGGTGGACTCTGCGAGGGACGGAGACGCCTGGGCGGGGACCACTCGCTGCCCGGACGGCGCCGTCAGCCACAACATCAAGAGCAAACGGAACGGCCAGCTCCACTTCATGGCCGCTCCTGGTTCCAGGCGGCACTGCACGTGACCAACCGTCAACCCATTGTTGTCAGGTGCTCGCAGCTGGGCGCACGCGCAACTCAATCTCCCTCCTTCCCAGCACCAGAAGACACACTCTCTCACCGCGTCCACTCTCCCGCTAGTGCGGCTGCGCAAACCGTATGGTTGCGATTGCGATGGACGATCAGGGCATCCCTGCAGCTGCGCAGTGCTATCGAGAGCGCGCATGAATATTTGAGGGACCACATTAGGCTAATCTAAGAACATAAGACGTAGCAACAGAAATTAGGACATTCAATCATGGCTGTCAAGTTTCATCGCCCTATTCTCCCCATCACCTTTGTTCGCCTTGATACTCCAAAACCTATCTGTCTCAGTCTTAAATATACTCAATGACCTGACCTCCATAGCCTTCTGTAACAATGGATTGCATAGAATCATCACTCTAGCTGAAGAAATTTCTATCTCCTAGAACTGTAAGATGGTCTGTTTCCATGCTGTACATCTCTATGATTCTATGTTAGGTCTCCAAACTAAAGCAAAGAATTGAGGATGCTGCAAGATCTGTAACAAAAACAGAAATTACTGGAGAAACTCAGCAGGTCTGACAACATCAGTGGAGAGAACAAAACAGGGTTAACTCTCTCAAAGTTGGACAGAAGAGTCACTGGACTCGAATCATCAATTCTGTATTTGTTTTTCCTCCACAGATGCTGCCAGACCTTTGAGTTTCTTTTGCAGTTTCCGTTTAAGGTAAAGCTGCTATTGTTGTGCTGGACCATAGGTCTACTGTTTCATTAGAGAGAGAGAGAGAAGACTGGAAGTAGTTTAACATGAGTTATCATGCCTCAGGTGAAGGGAGACGTTGAGAAGATGAGTTGTTCATGGTATTGTCAGCCAGTTTGGGGATTGAACTCACACTTGTCAGGCTTCCTGAAGAAGGGCTCATGCCAGAAACGTCGATTCTCCTGCTCCTTGGATGCTGCCTGACGTGCTGCGCTTTTCCAGCAACACATTTTAGGCTGCATCGCAAACCAGCTAACTGACCGCAGCAATTGAAGGTATGCCTGCAATCGTACACAAATCTCTATCCCACATTTGGTTTATCATATGAGGGAAGGTCGCGTTGACAGGACCTGTATTCATTGAGATTGGAAAGAACACAACAGAATCTCATATGTTTCTGATAGGCTGAACAGATTAGATGCAGGAATTATATTTTGCCAGGTGGATGATTTAGAACGAGGGATCATAATCTCAGAGTATGTTGTAGGTAATTTAGGACTAAGGTTAGGAGAAATTTCTTCACTCACAAGGTGGTAAACCTGCGTAATTCTTTGCCATGGAAGGCTGTGGAGGCCAAATCACTCGATGTATTTATAAAATAAATAGGTTTCTAGAGACTAAAATTGTCAAGGTAAAAGAGCAGGAATATGGTATTGCGATAGAGGATCTGCCATGATCTTACAGGGTGGGCATAATGGGCTGAATGACCTACTCCTGGAACAATTTTCTGTGTTTCTAATTGGAATGGAAGGGAGTATTACATGTAGTAGTAATGGATATTCATGGAAATGTAATGATTTAATATAATTAACTGTAAAATCAGCAATTGAAAGTTACTGTGTATCTTGATTCTTCCACACTACTGCTTGATTCTAGAGTCATAAAGATGTTCAGCACGGAAACAGACTCTTTGGTTCAACTCATCCATGCCGACCAGACATCCTAACCTAATCTAGACCCATTTGCCAGCATTTGGCCCATATCCCTCTAAACCCTTCCTATTCATATGCCTTTTCAATGTTGTAATTTTACCAGCCTCCACCACTTCCTCAGCAGCTCATTCCATACACACACCACCCTCTACGTGAAAAAGTTGCCCCTTAGATCCCTTTTAAATGTTTCCCCCTCACCTTAAGCCTATGCCTTCTAGTTCTGGACTCCCCCACCCCAGGGGAGAGACCTTGTCTATTTACCCTATCCATACTCCTGATGATTTTATAAACCTCTATAAGGCCAACCCTCAGCCTTTGACTCTCCAGGGAAAATAGTTCCAGCCTATTCAACCTCTCCCTATAGCTCAAATCATCCAACCCTGGCAAGATTCTTGTAAATCTTTTCTGAACCCTTTCAAGTTTCACAACGTTCTCCCTATAAGGGAGAGACCAGAATTGCGCACAATGTTCCATTCTTTCATTGCTGCCACTAAATTATACTAAACCTTAAGATTGGCGTTTTTGATGCTCCCGTTTGATTAAATATATTTCCGGATGTAAGTTTGCTTGCTGAGCTGAAGCAGTGAGCAAACTTACATCCAGAACATCAAACCTGAGCTCCAAATCATATCAAACTTTGCTAAATATATTTCGGTTACATTGATGGTCTTTAACTATTTGATCTATAAATAAGCAAAGAAAAACAAAATTACATTTAATTTCAGAGTATACAACAATAACATGATAACAATGATCTCTCGATAGCTATATTTAGAAGTACTCAGTTTAGTTTTATTCTTGCTATGCGCTTGATAAAGAAATGAGCTGAATGTGAAAATAAACATGCTGAAAATTTGAATTAACTTTTAAAAAAGTTGGAACATTTTGATCAATGGGTCAGAAGATATTTCTAGAGAGACACAGAGACCTTTCATAATTTATAACTGAAAATAAATACTGTCATAATGAAGACCTTTTAAGCCATGGGGAGGGAGAGGAAATAGGAGGAACAAAGGAGTTGATTTGTGGTAGGGTAGGGTGGAGACCATGGAAAATTAAATAACAAAATATTTCATGATACAACAGCCAAAGTAACAAAGTAAAGTAAAGTAACAAAGGTTCTCTCCAAGAGAGGCAAGAATAAAAAAGATCTGCGTAGAATGTGAAGGCATAAAGTGAGAAACAAGCCGTAAATCAATTCTAAAAAAAAGCGAGGAAATAAAGCAAAGTAGCAAAAGCGCATAGAACAAGAAACAACCCAAAAATTGCTGGAAAAACTCAGCAGGTCTGGCAGCATCTGTGGAGAGAAATCAGAATTAATGTTTTGGGTCCAGTGACCAACATTTCTGTCTCAGGTTTGCTGCAGTGCTCCTATGAAGCTGGAAGGTACGCATTTCATTTTCGGCTTGAGGGCCCTACAGCCTTCAAGACTCAACATCAAATTTGATAATTTTAGGACCAGAGCACCTTCTACCATGTTCTTTCTACCAGGCTGTCAAAATCATTTCTGATGAAGAGCTTATGTTCGAAACGTCGATTCTCCTGCTCCTTGCATGCTGCCTTACTGACTGTGCTTTCCCAGCACCACACTTTTCGACTACAATTATTCCATTGTCAGCTACTAATTTTGGTAAGGCAAACCAGGGCAGGACTTATACATAGAATGATAGGAGAAATGTTACCGAACAAACATACTTTATTCATTGTTCCTTGAAGGTAGAGTTACAGGTAGACAGGGTAGTCACAAAGATGTTTGGTCCATTTGCCTTCCTGCATTAAGTGCAGGAATTAGGCTATCACTTTGTGACATTGATTGGGCCACCTTTACAAGACTGCATTCAATTTGCTATAGGAAAGATGTTGTTAAACTTGCTAGGGTGCAGAAAAGATTGACAAAAATATTGCTGGGGTAGAAGGGTTTGATCTATAGGGACAGGCTGAATAGGTTGGGGCTATTTTCCCTGGAGCATTGGAGGCTAAGGGGTGACCTTATAGAGGTTTATAAAATTGAGTGGCATGGCTATGGTGAATAGCCAAGGTCTTTTTCCCATGGTAGAGGAGTCCATAACTAGAGGGTGTAGGTTTAAGGTGATGGGGAAAGATACAAAAAGGACCTAACAGGCAATGGTTTCATGCAGAAGGCAGTGCATATATGGAATGAGCTGCCAGAAGAAGTGGTGGAGGCTTGTACAATTACTACACTTAAAAGGCATCTCTATGGGTATATGAACAGGAAGACTTTAGAGGGATGTGGAACAAATGCTGGCAAATGGGAATAGATTGATTTAGGAAAACTAGTTGGCATGGGCAAGTTGGACAAAAGTGTCTATATCCATGCTGTACAATACTATGAATCTGATGGTCCCCATTAGCAGCTATTGATTCACCGAGGCCAATCTTTACTTTGTCCAACTGTTTTTCTCTCTGGGCTTTATCTCCATCTATTATTTACTCATTGCCCCATTCCCTCACCTCACCTTCAGCATGTATACCAACCTTTTCCTAGCTGCAACGAGTACTGAAGAAGGTTCACGGAACCTGAAACAGTAATTCTGCTCTCTTCCCACAGATGCTGCCAGATCTGCTTAGTTTTTCCAGCAATTTCTGTTTATACCCATCCAAATACCTTTTAAATATTGTAATTGTACCAACCTCCACCAAATCCCCTGGCAGCTCAAATCATATATGCACCACCCTCTGTGTGAAAAGGTTGCCCTTTAGGTTCCTTTTATTTCTGTTTTGTCTCTTTATCTGAGATTGTTCTAGATCATATTGGACCAGATAAATACTGCAATAATAAAAAAAACTTAAAATAACTATTCTTTCTAAATGTAAACAAAATAACCTACTTCACATTGATTTTACTGATTATTTGAATATTCTTCCAATATGGTTGATTTAAATTCATTCCCTCCAATGACCTGCCGTCCATCATAAGGTCAGAAGTGAGGATGTTTGCTGATCATTGCACAATATTCAGCACCATTTGTGACTCCTCAGATACTTGAGCAGTCCATGTCCAAATGTAACAAGAGCTGGACAATATCCAGGCTTGGATTGACAAGTGGCAAATGACGTTCATGCCAAACAAATGTCAGGCTATGACCATCACCAATAAGAGACAATCTTAACACTGCCCCTCAACATTCACTGGTCTTACCATCATTGAATATCCCACTACCAATATCCTGGGAGTTATCATTGATCAGAAACTCAACTGGACTCACCACATAAACATAGTGTCACCAAGAGCAGATCAGATGGTAGGAATACTGCAGCAAATAACTCAGCTCCTGACTCCCCAATGCCTATCCACCATCTACAAGTCACAAGTCCGGAGTGTGATGGAATACTTGCAGTGGGGGAGTCCAGAACTAAAGGGCATAGGTTTAGGGTGAGAAGGGAAAGATATAAAGGAGACATAAGAGACAACGGTTTTACTCAGAGGGTGGTACATGTATGGAATGAGTTGCCAGAGGAAGTGGTGGAGGCTAGTACAATTGCAACATTTAAAAGGCATCTGGATGGGTATATAAATAGGAATGGTTTGGAGGGAAATGGGCCAAGTGCTGGCAGGTGGGACTAGGTTGGGTTGGGATATCTGGTCAGCATGGACGAGTTGGTCCAAAGGGTCTGTTTCTGTGCTGTACATCTCTATGATTCTCCACTTGTCTGCATGAGTGCAGCCCCACCAACCCTTAAGAAGCTTGACACCATCCAGGTAGCCCACTTGATTAGCACTGTATCCACAAACATCCAGTCCCTCCACCATCTCAGTCACTCAGTCAGAGCAGTGTGTACTATTTACAAGATGCACTGAAGAAATTCGCCAAAACCCCTCACACACAGCACCTTCCAAACACATGACAATTTCCATATAAAAGGACTAGGGCAGCAGATGTATGGGAACACCACCACCGTCAATTCCCCTACAAGCCTCTCACCATCCTGACTTGGAAATACATCACCGTTTCTTCAATGTCACTGGGTCAAAATCCTGGAATTCCGCCCCCTAATGGCATTGTGGATCAACTCAACAGCAGATGAACTGCAGTGGTTCAAAAGTAGAGCTCATTGCCATCCTCTTAAGGGTAACGAGGGATGGGCAATAAATGCTGGCCAGCCAGCGATGCCCACATTCCACAGAACAAATTTAAAAATTCTGTTTAATTCCCATGAGTTATTTGATTACAGGAAAAGCTTGTACTAGATTCATAGTCCACTGTTTAATTGGATTATAAACTCAACTACAAGAATCTAACAAACATAATATGTTACTAAACCAAAAAAAATACAAAGAACTGCAGATGCTGGAAACCAGGAACAAAAGCAGAAATTCTGCAGAAGGTTTCACTGGACCCAAACGTTAACTCTGCTTTCCCTCCACAAATCTAGTTGTTGCTTTATGATGCTGCATCTAAATTTATTCTGTGGAGATAAGTTCAGGAAACTATGAGCATTTATTATATAGCCTGGTAAGGTGCACTTTGTTCCCAGCTGCCTAAAATACTTTCAAATCTGTCACGCAGCTGATGGTTTACTGATCATTTCTCAGTAGCTTAAATGTTTCAGTGCTTTAAGCCACTGCCCACACTGTTCATTATATCAATAATTTTCTCCACTTGTCATCCAATCCTATCCATTATTTTGCTGATCAATGCGCACTGCATTCATTTGCATGTACACCCTCACCATTCATAGACTTCAAGCCACTGATAGTGTGATTGATGAATCACCATATCATGATCTGCTCCACTACTTATTTGTCAGCTGCCTTTTAGCGCTGTACCATTTTCTTTTCCTTTCCCTTCACTCAAAGCCTCTGTCCCTTTTTAATACCTTAACATTTTACTCTTCCGATCCAACTTGGATAAATTGTCTCTCCAGTGCCTCACCCAATGTTGCTCATTGGTGAACCATTTCTCTTACTGTTGTTCTAGAACGCATTCTGTCTGCTTCATGTTTGGTATCTGCCATTTACATTGAACTGATCCATGCCTCATTCTAAACAAAACATCCACTTGAATTCCTTCCAAGAAAGTCATTACTCTGATTTTTTCCATATCTCTCTTTTTTACCCCCAGTGTGTCTGGTAAGCCTCTATCATTATTCTTCAAATTTTAACTCCATAAGCTTTACTTACAGATAAATATTTTTGACCCTGTATAACTCCATTGTAAGGTCATATGTGAGGATGTTTACTGATGATTGTGTTCAGCGCCATTCAAACCACCTTAGATATTGAAGAAATGTGTATCTGTGGGAAGCAAGTCCTAGATAATATCTAGCCTGAACTGATAAATGGTAAGAAACATTTGTACCACACAGGTGCCAAACAATGAACGTCTTCAACAAGAGAGAATCTGACAATCACCCTTTGACATTCAATGGCATACCCACTGCTAAATGGGCCAGCAATTAAATATCCAGGAATACACATCCTATCAAAAGGACAGAGAGATGGGCAGAGGAGTTAGTAAGAAATGAAATTAAATCAAAGGCAAGAAATTATATGGAATCAGAAGGTGTAAAATCTGTGTGGGCAAAATTGAGAAACTGCAAAAGGGAAAAAAAGACTTTGATTGGAGTTGTGTACAGGTGTACTCGTCAGGATTTAGGGAAGAAAATAAATCAGCAGATAGAAAAGGCATAGAAGAAAGAGGAGAAAGTGAGGTCTGCAGATGCTGGAGATCAAAGTTGAAACTTTATTGCTGGAACAGCACAGCAGGTCAGGCAGCATCCAGGGAACAGGAGATTCGACGTTTTGGGCACAGGCCCTTCTTCAGGAAGACACTATTGCAATAATCGCAAGATACCTCAATATGCAGGTCAACTGGAAAATCAGATTGGTAGTGGATCCCAAGGAATGGAATTTGTGGAATGTCTACAAGACAGTTTTTTTTTAACAGCTTGTGAGAGAGCTCACTAGGGAACAGGCAATTCTGGATTTGGTGATTTGTAATGAGGCAGTCTTGGTTAAGAAGCTTAAGGTGAAGGAACCTCTAACGGGCAGTGACCATAATATGATAGAATTCAAACTGCAGTTTGAGAGGGAGAAGCTGGAATCAGATGTAACAGTATTACAATTGAGTAAAAGTAACTCCAAAGATATGAGGTAGGAGCTGGCCAGAGTTGGTTGAAAGGGGAGCCTAGCAGGGAAGATAGTGGAGCAGCAATGGCAGGAGTTTCTGGGGCTAATTTGGGAGGTACAGCAGAAACTCATCCCAAGGAAGAAGAAATGTACTGAGGGGAGAATGAGACAACCATGGCTGATAAAGGAAGTAAGGGACAGCAGAAAAGCAAAACAAAAACATACATTGTGGTGAAGGTTGGTGGGAAGCCTTTAAAAACTAGCAGAGGGCACTTAATAAAGATATAAACGGGGAAAAAAATGAAATATGAGGGTAAACTAGCTAATAACATAAATGAGGATTGCAAGAGTTTTTTTTGCATCTCTAAAAGTTAAGAGAGATGCAAGAGTGAATATTGGACCACTGGAAATTTGGGTAGGAGAAGTAGTAATGGGGAGAAATGGGAAGAAAATAAATGATGGAGGAACAGAATAGGTACTTTGCATCTGTTTTCACATTGGAAGACACCAGCAGCATACCAGAACATCAAGAGAGTTAGGGGCAGACATGGGCAGATATGTAGTGGGATGTAGCCCATCTGGTCCAGGTGATTTATTTACCTCAGGCCTCATTCCCAAAAGATCTGATTCCCTCTTAGACCTTGATTATTGACAAGAAAAAGACAATATACATTTACATAGAATAGTTTTCATTGCCTCGACTATCATGCATACACAAAGACAAGTCTGTGCATAAAATTATCATGCCGTCAGCAAATGGTTACTCTTTATGTAGTTTGTAAATGTTCTATTTAATCACATTCATGTCTTCCTCAACATTCACTCCTTGATCCTCATTAACTTCCACCATCCATGACTGAAAAAAACCCTCTTCTTTATAACTAGCTATTTGTCTGAGTCCAAATTCTCCACTACAACATCTTTCTTGCTGTTAAATTGCTCAACAAATTCCTGCTTTCAAAAAGGATTCCAAGATGAAAAGACAGAATTTATTTTTGGAAGGGGAAATGAGGAAGCTGGTAAAGTCCACATTGATGTGCTGGGGTTGAAAGCTTCCCAGGCGGAGGATGAGGCGTTCTTCCTCCAGGCATCAGGTGATGAGGGAGTGGCGGTGGAGGAGGCCCAGGACCTGCATGTCCTCCACAGAGTAGGAAGGGGAGTGAGAAATTGTTGGTGGTCCTCACCCTCAACAATTTCTCTTTCAAATCCTCCCACCTCCTCCAGATGAAAGGGGTGGCCATGGGCATCCTTATGGGCCCCAGCTATGTCTGTCTCTTTGCCAGCTATGTAGATCAGTCCATCTTCTATAGTTACACCGGCACCACTTCCTGCCTTTTCCTCTGCTACAGTGATGACTGCATCGGCGCCACCTCGTGCTCCCGTGAGGAGGTTGAGCAGATCACCAATTTCACCAACACATCCCACCCCGACTTTAAATTCACATGGACCATCTCAGACATCTCCTTCCCCTTCCTGGACCTCTCCATCTCCATCAACGACAACCGACTCAACACCGACATTTTTTACAAACCCACCGACTCCCACAGCTACCTGGATCGCACCTCCTCCCACCCTACATCCTGCAAAAATGCTATTCCGCATTCCCAATTCCTCTGCCTCCGCCCAGTTCCACCAGATGGCCTCCTTCTTTAATGACCGTAATTTCCCCTCCCATGTCGTTGAAGGTGCCCCCCCCACGCATCTCGTTCATGTCCCGCACCTCCGCCCTCAAACCCCACCCCTCCAACCCCCCTGGTCCTCACCTTCCACCTCACCAACCTCCGCATAAACCGCATCATCCGCCGACATTTCCGCCACCTAAAATGGACCCCACCACCAGTAGTTTATTTTGCTCCCCACCCCTATCCACTTTCCACAAAGATAGTTCTCTCCGTGACTACATGGTCCACCACCCCAACAACCACACTTAACTCCTGGCACCTTCCCCTGCCACTGCAGGAATTGCAAAACATGCGCCCACACCTCCCCCTTCAGCACCATCCAACACCCTAAAGGAGCCTTCCATATCCATCAAAGTTTCACCTGCACTGCCACAAATGTCATTTATTGCATCCATTGGTCCCAATGTGGTATCCTTGACATGTGGAGACTGGACAACTTCTCGCAGAGCGCTTCAGGGAACATCTCTGTGATACCCGCACCAATCAACCTCACTGCCCCATGGCCGAACATTTCAACTCCCCCTCCCACTCTGCCGAGGACATGCAGGTCCTGAGCCTCCTCCACCGCCACTCCCTCACCACCCGACACATGGAGGAAGAATGCCTCATTTTCCGCCTTGGAACACTTCAACCCCAGGGCCTCATTTCCCCTCCCCCCACCTTACCCCAGTTCCAACCTTCCAGCTCAGCACCATCCTCATGACCTGTCAATCTTCCTTTCCACCCTCCTCTCCGATCTATCACTTTTACCCCTTCCTCCATCCACCTATTGCACTCCCAACCACCTTCTCCCCAGCCCCACCCTCTCCCATTTATCTTCCACCTCGAGGCTTGCAGCCTCATTCCTGATGAAGGGCTCCTGCCCGAAACGTTGATTTTCCTGCTCCTCAGATGCTGCCTGGCCCGCTGTGCATTTCCAGCACCACTCTAATCTCCAGCATCTGTAGTCCTCACTTTCGCAAATAATTTATTTTGGGCTGGTCCACGTATTTAGCAGGTACTGCGACTCTTAGGCAATTGTTAGTCAAATTGTGACTATTATGCTGGTCTGTGTGCTTTTGGAGTGTGAACAAAGTAGTTTATGTTGAGGTGATAATATTTTCAGATCTAAAATAAAAGCAGACCACTACTGAAAATTTGAAATTAAAGAAGGATTCATATTAACTCTATTTCTCTCTCCACAGATGCTGCCATAATAGCTGAGTTTGTCCATCTTTCATTTAATTTCCTTCCTTTTAAGAACTAGATTTTTCTGCAGGATGATATCTTCACCACCAGCACTTGTCTCAATGTGATGATCATGCAACTGCAAGTCTCTGTGGTCAAGCTTGTCAGTTTATGCCATTAACATGCAGATTACAAATCACCTTTATGACACTCTGACTTCCCATTGTGTAGTTGTCTCCTCAGCAACGATAAACTGCCATCACTGTGGAGCTCCAGGGCACCACTGAAAACATTCCATTGCCCCCAGAAATATCTGCACCTAAATTAGTTTCCCACTGCTGATGGGCACACTGCCTTTAGAAACTTCCTCCCAACAAATTGAGAAGAAGAGTAAATGTGACATTCATTTCTACCTCATTAAAAAAAATTCCTTGTGAGACCCCCACTTCCATTTATCTGCACATTCTATTCTGAGCACCTGGTAAAATTTGACCCATTATCAAGAGCATGGATTCCAAAGGACAGTCAAACTCTTATCTTTTAGCATGATATTGTAAAGTGAACCAGAAGAACTAATTCCATAAAGGAAATGATTCTGAACATAGAATGATATTTTACATGCAGTGTCTCCAGCTTGTCTTTTATGGATGATGAAAACTGTTCTAATGCTTGCAATAGAACTCTATGACCAGAGGAGGGGGTAAAGTGACACAAATGTCTCAGTCTTTGATGAAGATGACTGCAGGTCTCCCTGAGGCTTTCACATCTGGGATTGGAGTCCAGGATTGGAGTCCAGGATTTGAATCCATGCAACCAAATCTCTCATGATACAGCACCTACAAGAGCAACAACAATTAACTATTATATTGTGCTTTTAAAGTATTAAAATATCTCAAGCTGCTTCATGGAACTTGAATGAGAAACATATTCATGTAAATCTATAGAAGCAGCTCAAAAGTGCAAGTGAGCAGACGTTTAAAGCAACATCTGAAAACAGACACTGAGAGGTTGGGGGTGGGGGGGGGAGGGGTCTGTGCACTTAATGCCACAATCACCATTAGAGAAATAAAGAAATTAATAGAGACCTAAAAGAACAAAGAAGAAAAGACACATTTATACAGCATTTTACACATGCATTGAATATGTCAAAGTACTTTACTGCCAATGAAGTACTTTTTTTCAGTGTATTCACTGGTGTAATGCAAAAAACATTGTGCTTGTGCATGTTTGGCTGCTGCTGGTCCTGGGTTTGCTGGTGATTCTCTATGCCTCTGTTGCACCCTAAACAAAGTGGCATTAACCCCTGTTTTTGGCCAGATCCATTGCTCATGGTTGCAATAAACCAGGGAACATTGAAGGAAAACAGCTCCTTAGTATTAGAGTCATAGAGATATAGAGCATGGAAACAGACCTAACGGTCCATCTTGTCCATGCCGACCAGATACCCTTAATACATCTAATCCCACTTGCCAGCACTTGGCCCATATCTCTCTAATCCCTTCCAATTCATATACCCGTTCAGATGCCTTTTAAATGTTGCAATTATACCTGCCCCCACCATACACGCACCACCCATTGACTGAAAAATTTGCCTCTTAGGTCCCTTTAAATCTTTCCCATCTCACCTGAAACCTATGCCTTCTAGTTTGGACATGACCACTCCGGGGAAAAGGCCCCGTCCATGCCTCTCATGATTTTATAAACCTCTATAAAGTCAACTCATCGTGAGCAGTCAGCAGTCAGATCAAACACAACTTACTATTTAGTATTGTCCTCAATGCAGTGGGGGTCATGATAAATTATGACGAGTGGCTATGGGATGCCTGCACATGGACTTTGACATAGGGCTCTTATTCCAATGTATGCAGCACAAGTCATGTTGCACAAATACAATTGGAGATTGTTAAGTGCAGTAGAATTACCTTGTTCACTCACCCCCACCACTCTCAAATTGAAGAAAGGCACCATTGCATATAAAAGCATGCTGTTAAAGCATTACAGTTCAAGGTGAGAGTAAAGCCTGTGAGACCTTGGATTGTCTTTGTGAATTGTGGTCAAGGTGGCAATTTAAAGGTCATCTATAATTACTTCTGATTCACAGAGATGACTATGTCAATTTTGTAATATCAGCGATATGGTTAAGATTTTTAATTTCAAAACTAAACTTTAATCATAAAATCATTTATAAGTACATAGAGTAGTTTCC
Source organism: Chiloscyllium plagiosum (assembly GCF_004010195.1). NCBI lineage: Eukaryota > Metazoa > Chordata > Chondrichthyes > Orectolobiformes > Hemiscylliidae > Chiloscyllium > Chiloscyllium plagiosum. The sequence continues at coordinate 18,095,711 of NC_057739.1, read as the reverse complement.
CTGTATCCGTGGGAGATATACTCCACGACCTACCACAGAAGCCTGAAACTGCAGAAGGGAGTGAAGCCATTCATTTAAGTGGGAACTGAACCTTCCTGGCAGCCTCCTGGTTCCAGCATGTTCCCTATAATACGTTCAGGCCATGGGAAACCGTGGAAAACGATTCACTGGATATGGGGGGGTCGCCCTGTACAAAGTTTCTAAATCATGTCCGTACAGTCTTTGCAGAAAAAAAGAACAAAACATTGGAATTTTAGCATTTCTCAGATCTTCTCTGCAGTTGCAAAACAGGCATTGTCTACTTATACAGGGAACTATTTGTGTCCATTTTGAGGCACTGGCATGGTCTGACAACTGAAAGGACCCTTGTTACACTTAGGTAGAAAGAACTTATATAATGGTCTCTCTCCACTGTACCTTTGCCCCAAGCTTTAGTGTGTCCCTCAGCACTTACTCCTCGACCTTGGAATGTGGCAGTCTGCAACACTCAGGCGAGGTCAGTTCTTTACATTTGAAGGCCAAGAAGTTTTGGGCAGACTAAGAGAGTGCTTTTCACCAAGCTGATGGTCATCTAAGCACAATTGATGCTTGTCTGTTTCTGTGTCCTGTGGAACAGCCCATACAGCACAGAGGCCTGCATCACAGAGTTAATTGGGATGAACCTCAACAAAAGCCCCTGCATTTATCTCTAGATCTTCTTTCCAAGTGGTCAAGATTGTTTCTGGCCAGCATATACATTTGACAGAGTTGATCACTGCATGCGGTACATGTCCAGATTTCTGTAATTATAGTTGTCTTTAATCAGTACTAAGTAAATGTCTAATTAAAGCAATTGTCTGTTGAACAGATTCATATAACCCACAAATAGAGCCTGCTCCCTCAGATACTAAACAAAAATACACTCCACCCATTCCAGTTGTGGTGGCAGCCATTTTCTATTGTGCATTTGCAAATCAAATGAGGTTGGAAATCAAAATGAGTAGCACTTCATAGATTGAGCCAAGGGTCAGCTTATCAACCTAGGTTAACCACCCTCACCCAAATCTTAACTTTTCTTGCACTCCCTGTTGTCTCCAATACGTTTGAGCTTCCACACTCTCCCACCCAACTTTTATTTTTAACTTGTCATCTCCCACTGAGCCCTAGACTCTCGTTTAGTTATTACCAATCATCAGGATGCTTTGACCAGCCCCACCCCACTGAAGCCACAGAGATGGTCACCATTGATGACTCTACCTTCTCCCTCCAACACTCTAATCATCTTTCACCCTCATGTGTTGAGTTGCCTCTCTTCACAATTATTGTCTCCTCTGCATCCCAGCATGCTGTCTCCAAGACCCAGAACAGGCTTCCTCAACCTGACCATCACAGGAGTGGCCCCTTTCACTTTCATGAACAGTCCCCAAGGACGACAGTGGCCCATCTCCTGACTGACTTGGAATGACAGTCTCTACTGCTGACTTACATTCACTCTAAGCTATGTGGCCATGCAACCACTTGGAGGTTCTGCTCAGGCTGAAGCAAGGAAGGAAGGTAGGGTGAAGGAACCTTCGATGACAAGAGATGTGGAACATCTAGTCAAGAGGAAGAAGGAAGTTTACTTAAGGTTGAGGAAGAAAGGATCAGACAGGGCTCTAGATGGTTTCAAGGTAGCCAGCAAGAAACTGAATAATGGACTTAGGAGAGCTACAAGGGGGCTACAAGAAAGCCTCGGTGGGTAAGATTAAGGAAAATCCCAAGGTGTTCTACACTTAAGTGAGGAATAAGAGGATGGCCAGAGGGCCATCAGGGATAGCAGAGGAAAGTTGTGCCTGGAATTGGAGGAGGTAGGGGAGATCCTTAATGAATACTTTGCTTCAGTATTCACTAGTGAGCGGGATCTTGCTATTTGTGAGGACAACGTGAAACAGGCTGATATGCTCGAACAGGTTGATGTTAAGAAGGAGGATGTGCTGAAAATTTTGATAAACATGAGAATAGAAAAGTCCCTTGGGCCAGATGGGATATACTCAAAATTACTACAGGAAGCAAGGGAAGAGATTACTGCACCTTTGACGATGATCTTTGCGCCCTCACTGGAGTAGTACCAGATGATAGGAGACTGGCAAATGTTATTCCCTTATTCAAGAAAGGGAATAGGGATAACCTTGGGAATTACAGACCAGTCAGTCCTATATCAGTGGTGGGAAAATTATTGGAGAGGATTCTGAGAGACTGGATTTATGATTATTTGGAAAATCATAGATTAGTTAAAGGTAGTCAGCATGGCTTTGTGAGGAGCAGGTCATGCCTCACAAGCCTTATTGAATTATTTGAAGTTGTGACAAAACATATTGATGAAGGTAGAGTGTGGATGTGGTGTACATGGATTTTAGCGAGATATTTGATAAGGTTCCCCATGGTAGGCTTATTCAGAAAGTAAGGAGGCATGGGATACAGGGAAATTTGGCTGTCTGGATAAAGAATTGACTGGCCCGTAGAAGACAGAGGGTGGTAACAAATGGAAAGTATTCAGCCTGGAGCTCAGTGATCAGTGGTGTTCCGCAGGGATCTGTTCAGGGACCTCTGCTCTTTGTGATTTTTATAGATGACCTGGATGAGGAAGTGGAAGGGTGGGTTAGTAAATTTGCTGATAGCATGAATCTAATGTATTGGTGGAGTTGTGGATAGTGTGGAGGGTTGTTGTAGATTGCAGGATATTGACAAGATGCAGAGCTGGTCGGCGAATTGGCAGATGGAGTTCAACCTGGAAAAGTGTGAGGTGATTAATTTTGGAAGGTCAAATTTGAATGCAGATTACAGGGTTAGGCAGGATTCTTAGCAGTGTGGAGGAACAGAGGGATCTTGGTGTCGAGTTCCACAGATCCCTTAAAGTTGCCACCCAAAGTTGTTAGGGTTGTTCAGAAGGCATATGGTATGTTGGCTTTCACTAGCAGGGGGATTGCATTTAGGAGCCGCAAGGTTCTGCTGCAGCTCTATAAAGTGCTGGTTAGACCACACTTGGAATATTGTATTCAGTTGTGATCACCTCATTATAGGAAGGAGGTGGATGCTTTAGAGAGGGTGCAGAGGAGATTTACCAGAATGCTGCCTGGACTGGAAGGCATGTCTTATGAAGAAAGGTTGAGGGCGCTCAGGCTTTTCTCATTGGAGGAAAGAAGGATGAGAGGTGACTTGATAGAGCTGTTCAAGATGATGAGAGGCATATATGGCGTGGATAGCCAGAGACTTTATGCCAGGACGGAAATGGCTATCAAGAGGGGGCATAATTTTAAGATGATTGGAGGAAGATTTAGGGGAGATGTTACAGATAGGTTCATTACACAGACAGTGGTGCGTTCAAGGAATGCACTGTCAGCAGTGGGAGTAGAGTCAGATACATTAGGGACATTTAAGCGACTCTTGGATAGGCACATGGATGATAGTTAAATGAAGGGTATGTAGGTTAGTTTGATCTTAGTGTAGGATAAAAGCTCGGCATAACAATGAGGGCTGAAGAGCTTGTAATGTGCTATACTGTTCTAGACTTCCAGCTTTGGAAGCCGTTAACATACACAGTCCTTGGAGGTTCACGCAGCAGAAAAATAATGAGAGGGAATTTTGCTGCTGACTGACCAGACTCCTGACTGATATCTGTGAAGGTCCCCAAATGAGTTACCACCAATTCTGGACTACTTCCACCAGAACTGACTGTGGCCTACTCACAGAACTGTAGTGACATGGATGCCCTGACCTTGAAATGCACCGAGTGGCTGCCTGACCATGTCCAAGTCTCTGGACAGAAATCAGATGCTGTTCTTGACTAACAGTAGCAATGTCCTCTGATTGGCCACAGTCCCCCTTGACTGAAGACAATTAGACTTGGCCATTTCATTGAAGGACATTCAGTGAGCTTGCTGCATAAGCTGCTAGCGGATGTTGTAGGTATGGCATTAACATAGCATAGTGCTATAAAACAATATGCCTCACCTTTTCGACTGATTACTTCCCACAACCATGACAAGCTGCCTGGCTTTGTGGTTGTGCTCAAAGACAAGGCAATGCCTTAAGTATTTTGTGAGAAGTAATGCACAAAAAGCAAGACAAAGCAAATATGCTGTTTGCGTCCAAGTAGATGCACAAAATGAGTGAGTGCTAAGGAAAAAGCTTATAGCCCTGAGATGCACCCTGTATGAGATGAGTGTCTGTCCCTGGTGCAAAGCAGTTTGCTAGCAGCACTGCAATGTCAAATGTCAGTGAACTGTGGTATTGAAATAGTGAATTGTATTCCAAGTAAGAGGGAAATATGTCATGATACGTATGTCTGATACCAACATCTGCAGATTTGGGGGGGGGGGGGGGGTGTTGCAGATGGTCACTGTGCATGGTGCATGCATGTCCTGAGATGAGAGGAGTGTCAGCCAAGATACAGACCCAGAAGGGCAAGTGCTTGTGGGGCTCCGGGGGACCCAGTCTAGTGTTGGGAAGTGTTGCTGTCTAGTTTCACGCCACTGTCTGGAAGAACTACAACTTCATGTAAATGAGGTAAAATGAGATAATCATAAGATGATAATGCATTCAAAAAAAGCCTTTTTGCCACCACTGGTGAGATTCACATCTCGTTTTGAAGTTGGACCTTGCTTCGTGACATTGTGAATCCCATTTTCTTGATCGAGTCATTGGCCATGTTATTCAGGAGTTGGGGATATTCTGCCAGTTAACTGTACTTCTCTCTATAAATACTGCCAGAGCTGCTGAGTTTCTCCAGCACTTTCTGCTTTAATTTTCGGTATTATTTTCTGATTTAAATGAAGGATAAATATTGGCTATGATGTTGAAAATAACACCCCTGCTCCTCAGGCATGAGACCTTTTCCACATACCCAATGCCCCAGCTTAAAATGTTTAAAATGTGGTGCTTCCTACAAGGCAGCACCTTCTGGACACTACCAAGTATCAGCCTTGATTTGTGTACATAAAGGTGGGGGGAGAAGTGGACACTGGAACCTTTTGGCTCAGAGGTCAGATTGCTAGGGACTGAGGCACAGTTCGAGAAGGAAAGAGACCTCGGATTGTTGGAGGGCTTTCAAGGCTGGAGGAGGTGATAGAGAGGAGACAAGGATGTAATGATGAGGGTTGAGTGGACTGTGAGCCGCTGACTACAAGACTGAGGGATGGAAGCAGCAATGTTGGAGTGTCAGTGAGGAAGGTGAGACTTATACCATCAGCTCGGGATTGTCGAGGGTAGAAAACAAAACCAAAACAGCTTGTCCCATTGATGTTTGTAATTTCAGGCCGGTCTTACCTCTGTCGGTTTAGATTTCATTTCTCGATTGGGTTTTGGAGACTACCGGCAATAAACGAGCACGCAGTGTGTGCCTGTGTGAATGGCTGTGGAGAAGTACAGCCCCGGCGCTGTGGGTGACATGCGCTGAATGCTGTGATCCGACCGTGTTCTTGTGAGCGGCGAAAGGGAAGAGCTCAAGCCGGAGTTTCTCGGACAACGTGGGAGAGCGGAGCCCGGGGGAATGCGGCTCCGGCATCACAACTAGCTGACCGCGCCTGGGCCAGTCCGCTTCTGCCCCTGGGCTCGGATCCCCCGCCAGCCATGCCCTCGGCAATGCCCCCGCCCCAAAACATCTTGGGGCTGTGAACCGGGAGGAGATTTCCCCCCACTGCGGGCGTTTGACACCGAGATCGAACTCAACTTGGAACAGAGGAGACAGGGACTGAAGCTGCCGGCTCTTGCCACTTACCGTCTGGGGTAGGTTTGAGAAGCCGGCTTTCGATTTGCGACCCAAACTTTCTGTGTTTATCCCGTCACCTCCGATCTTAGAATTGGGGTGATCGATGTATCGCATCGTTAAAAGTGTTTACAACCTTTTGTTCTTTTACACCACAGTAACGGTAAAGTCTAATGATGATCAGGAATAATAGTTCTAGTGCCTTGCTAACAGTAAGAGCTCAGAAACGGGTGCCGAAACTCACCGGAGTCAGGTCTCAGTTTAAAGTTAAGAAGGCACTATAAATGTAAATTTGCTTGTGTGTAAATTGCATGATCAAATTGACATCCCTAATGCCTCCAGTACAATCTGTGTTCTGCTGGGTCAGTGCACCACCGCCAAGGCTGTGCATTGATTGGGAACAAAAAAAAAGACTGCGAATTCTTTCTATCCAGATTAATAGAGAGCATTTTACTTGATCGGAGATATTTCAAAGTGCCCTTTTCCAAAATATGAAGGAAAATAGCCTCGGGGATTTGCATAGGCAGAGAGCGTCAACGGTGCGAGGTTGCTAGTTGTTAATGCATAAGTAACATCTGCTTCATTTTTCACAATAGTGGCCTTTACTAACATGCACCAAATGTAGATCTATACCTGATTAGACATTAGACAGTTACCACCTTTTGCTCAAGTCTATAGTGACAAATTCCACTCCAAATCTGTGACTGGGTGTTGGGAAATCAGGATCTTCATTATCCAGGCTGATCCCTTGAAGAAACAATCATTCTTCTTTTGTTATCTTTAGATTAGATTACTTACAGTGTGGAAACAGGCCCTTCAGCCCAACAAGTCCACACGGACCCGCCAAAGCGCAACCCACCCAGACCCATTCCCCTACATTTATCCCTAACACTACAGACAATTTAGCATGACCAGTTCACCTAACCTGCACATTTTTGGACTGTGGGAGGAAACCGGAGCACCCGGAGGAAACCCACGTGCAAACTCCACACAGTTAGTCGCCTGAGGCGGGAATTGAACCCGGGTCTCTGGCGCTGTGAAGCAGCAGTGCTAACCACTATGCCACTGTACCGCCCACAGATTTAATTATTCAACCTATTCCACATTCCATATATTTAAGATCACCCAAAACTTAGCTGCGCATCTCTTAATTCTCATTAAGTCCCACTTACCTATTGCAGACATGTATTGACTCCAATTTGAGCAAAACCTTGACTTTAAAATCCTCAACCTTGATTTCAAGTCTATCACCCCTCTTTAACTTTACAATCTCCGGTTCTACAATGCTGTAACCTCTGGTGCCTCCAACTCACTTATCCTGATTCACAGTTTGAATCTTCACCAAGAGTGGCCACACTGCAGCTTCTGAGGATCTGCGCTTTGGAATTCCTTCTCCCAATCTCTCTGATTCTTGGCTTCTCATAGAGTCATAGAGACGTACAGCATTGAAACAGACCTTTCAGTCCAACTTGTCCAAGCCAACCAGATATCCCAGCCCAATTTAGTCCCACCTGCCAGCATCCAGCTCATATCCCTCCAAACCCTTCCTATTCATATACCCATCCAAATGCCTCTTAAATGTTGCAATTGTACTAGCCTCCACCACATCCTCTGGCAGTGCATTCCATACACGTACCACCCTCTGCGCGAAAAAGTTGCCCCTTAGGTCTCTTTTATATCTTTCCCCTCTCACCTTAAACCAATGCCCTCTAGTTCTGGATTCCCCCACCCCAGGGAAAAGACTTTGTCTATTTATCCTATCCATGACCCTGATGATTTTATAAACCTCTATAAGGTTCCCCCCAGCCTCTGATGCTCCAGGGAAAACAGCCCTCGGCTATTCAATCTCTCCCTATAGCTCAAATCCCCCAACCCTGACAACATCCTTGTAAATCTTTTCTGAACCCTTTCAAGTTTCTGTTTCCTATTTTAAGATGCTTTGTTAAAACTTACATCTGTAACCAAGCTCTCTGAATATATTGTAATGTGACTGGTGTCAACTTTTGTTTGGTAATTTTCCTGTTAAACAATGTTGGATGTTCCACGATGTTAAAGCTATTAGATAAATGTAAGTTGTTAGTGACAATTCAATGTCAAGGCAATACAGAAGCATGAACATAACTATTATACAACTACTGTTATGATCCCAACTCCTGTTATTATTGGACAAGTCAGATCCTAGACTGAAATCTGTCTTTATTGGTTTAAATGAGATTGTCTTTCACTGAAACATGCAAAACTGCTGATTTGGGTTTAACAATAAAACATACGTTTATCATGCAAAAGAAATGAAGATAAAATACAATGAACCAAAATATTCACTTATAATGAAGTTGAAAGATTTCAAAACAAAGTAAAAATTCCTATTAATCCAAAAAACTTGCCTTTGCAGTACTCACACCAGAGGGAATTCACTTCTATTTCACATATATATGTCTTATTTTAATGTGGCTACGATAACTTAAGAAACTCTGATTGCCTCTTCTTGGAAACCTCATGTAACTGAGCTTAGACTTTCTCAGCTTCAGAAAAGCCCTTTCAGTTTTTTAATCAAATATTTCTGATCTGGAACATACAAATTAAACTACTGTCACTGATGTAACCTCTTTCTTATCAGTCCTAAAACTATGTCCTTGTTCTCAGGAGCAGCTGGTTTACACCTTCAGCTTCAGCCAAGACATCTGGAACACTACCCCAAACTGAAACAATAATGCTTAGTCTCTCAGTGTTGGTGCTTCCCTAAGCAAACCCAAAAATACAAAATCTTCTAGTGGAAAACATGATACAGTACAGTGCTTACTTTAATTGCTGGTTACTTTTTCCAGTGTAAACAAATCCTCATTATTTTCCAGGAAGTCACTGTTTTAAAAGAAATCACCATAGTTACAGAAATAATTGTGTTAATCATTAAACCCCATAAAACACATGAATATTCCATGTGCCATTAATTCTAAATTCAAAAATCCAAAAATTAATGATATCAAAATATATATGAACCACAAACCTTACATCACACTACAAAGGAACATCAGTAAAACTGCACTTTTATCAGTTTACAGATTCCAACACCCAATTGTGAAACTGATGGTTTTAAACTAATGAAATGTACCCAGAAAATAATTAATACTAACTCCAAATTCATGATAGGCATGTGTCAGATGCCAATCTCTTATGCTGCAAAGTAAATTATTATCATAGTAGTGTACTTTGAGTCCACTTTAAAAAGTACTTCTGCTATTCCACTGTATCATTACTATTACCTGTATCCTGTTCTAAAATCCCTTGGGAGATATTGCTGTACAGTAGTTCTAATTAGCATGGAACTCAGATACTTTTGCTTCCTAGTTTCTCCACTGTGAACTGCTAATGTTTCAGTGTCGGTTTCATTTTGGTTCTTGTAGTCAGAATGGAGACCACAATTCGGTAAATCCAGAGAATGATTCAAATGAACAGCAGAGAAGTTGAATCATTATCACTGACAGATGTAGGGCTTAGCAAAATAGTGGTGAGCTTACATTGTGCATAGCGGCATTATTTCTAGGTACTGTGAAATCCATCCTGATCAAATTGTCGGGTGGATTTCAGAGCACCAACGGAAATGTAAAATTCGACCTATGACTTAGTTGGAAGTTGCAGCAATTGGCCCATAGTTTTGGGTCAACAGACCTTTCCTACTGTTGTGTGCGAACAGCATGAAAACAACACTGTTGTTCGATATGGACAGACTTGAGTGCTGAGCACACTCACAGCCAGAGAAGTTGGGTGGTGTGGAGTTCAGCAGTAATGAAGTAAGGTAAAGTCACCATCGTCTTACCATACCGTCGGGCTTCTCTCTCTTTAGACAGATAAAACTGGTGGTGGCTTACTCGGAGAATCACTATGTCTCAGGTGAGGGGAGAGTTTGAGAAGGAGAATCCTTCTTGGAAATCTGACCTGGTGCAGGAATTGGAGCCACACTGTTGCCAGTGCTGATGTCAGCGAGGAAATCATTTTACAGTTTGAAGCCAGTATAATACAACTTTGAGGAATCATTTGGCAGCTGGGACAATCACCTTCCAGTGTGTTAATATAAATTGAGGAGACAATGGCCTAGTGGTGTTTTCACCAAAATGGTAATCTGGAGACCCAAATAATATTCTGGGAGCCTGAATTGAAATCCCAGCATGACAGAAGGTGGAATTTGTATTTAGCTCCACTGAAAGTCTAATTATGACCACAAAACAATTGTCAATTGTTATACAATCCTGTGAGACTCACTGATATCCTCAAGTGTAAAAGAAACTGTCCCTTACTTGGTTTGATCAGGTGTGATTTCAGAATCTCGGAACTGTGGTTGACTCTACTCTCTGAAGTGGCTTAGCATGCCCCTTAGTTCCCTTTTAAATGTTTCCCCTCTCACCTTAAACCTATGCCCTCTAGTTCTGGACTCCCTCACCCCAGGGAAAAGACCTTGTCTATTTACCCTATCCATGCCCCTCATGGTTTTATAAACCTCTCTAAGGTCACCCCTCAGCATCCAATGCTCCAGGGAAAACAACCCCAGCCTGTTCAGCCTCTCCCTGTGGCTCAAACCCTCCAACCCTGGCAACATCCTTGTAATTCTTTTCTGAACCCTTTCAAGTTTCACAACATTCTTCCTATATGAGGGAGACCAGAATTACACACAATATTCCAAAAATAACCTAACCAATGTCCTGCCTTCGGCTTGTTTTCTCTGGAGTATAAAGGAAGGAGAGTTGATCTCATTGAAGCATATGAAATTTTTGTAGAACTCTACAGGTTATATTGGAAAAAGCATTCTCCCTTCCAACGTGAAGGTCGCATTGAGTTCTGATTCTGGAAGTCGCTGCTGTCATAGATGTTGGAGGTAATGCAAAGGAAAGGAAGTTTAGAAGGAATGCTGCTGTGGAGACTCAGTCAGTGTATTCAAGGTAGAGATCATTTTTGGGATATGGAGATAATGCAGAAAAATGGCATTGAGATGGAAGATCATTCATGGTCTAGTTGAATGTTGGGACAGACCCAACAGGCCTGAATGGCCCACTCCTGCTCCTGTTTCCTATGTTACTATGTTACAGTGCTGCTGCCAAAGCAACCTAGTGATGATAGTGTGATATGGTATCACATAATAATAACCCTAACTAGGCCAGTACTGTCAACCCACACATATTATTTTCTTATTGTTTTATTATTCCTGATACAACAATCAATTGTGCTGTTCAGGTATTTTAGGAATTGCATTGCCAGTGAATTCAACATGCAGCGAATCATTTACATTCTGCACAAAAAGTAATGTCTACACAGGCATGTTCTTAAATGTTGGAGGTTGTAAACAGGTTACTTTTTTAAAAAAGTAACTGATTATACATATGGATTTATGATCACCAAATATTACTTGACTTATATAAGCAAAGTGCTGTGTGAAATATTGACATTGCTGTGAATGAAGTGAAACTGTAGGTGGAACTGAAATTACTTTTTAATAGATTCCTATTGCAGTCATCATTCATTTAGCCTTGCTAATATAGAATTTGACAGGCAGACTGGGGTATTGAGAATTGAAGGAAAATTGAGTTATAAGTACTTTATGGGTACAATAGGAAACCTAGCACCTTCTATGTAGTGTGAATGTGCAAAGGAAGCTCTAAATTCTGGGAAAATGAGTGGAAACAATCTTGATTTTTCTGAATTACTTCATGTAAATCTATTGAAAAATGGACATCATCAATACAAAGTATTTCCGTTTTTTAAAGTTTCAGGGGAAAGATGTTGGTGAATGGGCCTCTTAATATTCCCGACTGTGACATTACCTAACTCCATTACAGAGACAACACTGTTCTGGGCAACAGCGCTCTCATTCAGCAATATCAAACAAAAGAGATGTGAGAGCGGGGAGGGCAGGGGGGAAACTGCTGCAGATGAGCTCACTGGTGATATTCAGGAATAGTTCCAAGACAAGAAGATTGAGCTGTTAAAGGTTCATGATTAAATAAAAGTTTACAGTTGTGTTAAATGTTTTAGCAAGTTTTCTGCTGAGTTTAAAGCAGAAGGTGAATTTCAGACTGGGCAAGAGAGCCTGTATTAATTAACTTTTATATTCCCACAGCACCATTACGCCTTCTTTCTTATTCACTTTAATCTTTAATACGTGTTCATGAAATCTTCCTCATGGAGTTTTAATGTCAGAAATCTTGTGCTGAAGGTAACAAACATACCAGCCATTGTTAGTGTGTTTTCAGTAATACCATGGTATACTGATTATACATACTACTGATTACATTAGCTGTCTCCATGGTTGTGATTAAATAGGCCAAACTCACATATTTTCTTTTAAGTCATGAATTAGGTGGCCAACTGAGTGGTGATTTCTTCTTTGATGGGTCAGTGAGTGAACAACTTGGATGAGGGATATTACTGAACCATGGAAACCAGAAACCAGCTTAGAACTCTGATCTGTCCTGAGTTCGCTGTAGTCGAGTCATCATAACTGGACATAGAATCTCAGGCTACAGAGGGCAGCAAAAAAATGAATCCCACTGTTTCCCTTCTCGCTGGAAAGTTAGGGAGTGAATTGCGCATCTTCAAGTGAGGAAAGCATTAATTTTATAAGGTCAAATATCCTATCAAAACTGCCAATAAGAAATGCACTAAAAGAATTGATTGAAATAATAGAAAGTGCATTCCCCCCCAACTCACACCAGCCTCCTTGTAATACTGAGCATGAGTCACAACCTTTAAGAGTCACAGGAGAAAATCAGAAGTAGGCATTACGATACTGATATTGCAGGTGGAATACTCTAGTTCAGTTGGGTTGTGTTAATTTTTCCAGCAATGCACCATTGTATAGTGAATGTAGAGCATTTTAGTGGAATTTGTTAATTACGCCAATTTTTCAGATTTCAAGGAGTGATATGAGCTATTTCTAAATGTTGAAGAGCTGGTGTGAATGTTGCTGAAATGATTCCTATTTCTGCAACTATCTGAAAATACCTGGCACAGATTTTGCGGCAGTCAGAGAAAGTACGGGGTGGCTTCTGTTGAAAGTTGTGTGTAAGTGTGATGTAAATGATGTGACTATTAAAGGGATTAATCACAACAGGGTGAAAGTTTAAGAAAGAATCAAAATGTATCTCATCAATTAGAAACTTCTGTCAAGAGGAAAAGAACAAAGGATTAATGGACAAGCATGAGGTGAAAGGAAAGCAAGACTAGTTGGTTTCAGCAATGACTATGGGCTCATAATATGAAATTTTTCATTAAGATTTTTCATTAATATGAAAAACAGAAAAAAAAAGTGGTGTCCTGCAGGGTTCAGTGTTGTGGCCACAGCTGTTCACTTTATATATTAATGATTTGGACGAAGGGACTGGGGGCATTCGAGTGAAGTTTGCTGATGATATGGAGTTAGGTGGGCAGACAGGTAGTACTGAGGAGGTCAGGAGGCTGCAGGAAGATTTAGACTGCTTAAGAGAGTGGTCCAGGAAATGGCTGATCAAATTCAACGTGAGCAAATGCGAGGTCTTGCACTTTGAAAAAAAGAATACAGGCATGGCCTATTTTCTAAACGGTGAGAAAATTCATAAAGCCAAAATACAAAGGGATCTGGGAGTGCTAGTCCAGGATTCCCATGATTAAGAACGCAAACGTAATGTCATTTCTCTCAAGAGGGATGGAATATAAAAGCAGTGATGTGCCTCTGAGACTTTTTAAAGCTCTAACTAGGTCCCATTTAGAATTCTGTGTCCAATTTTGGATTCCACACCTCAGGAAGGACATACTGGCACTGGAGCGTGTCCAGCGGAGATTCACACGGATGATCCCTGGAATGGTAGGCCTAACATATGATGAACGGCTGAGGATCCTGGGATTGTATTCATTAGAGTTTAGAAGGTTGAGGAGAGATCTAATAGAAACTTACAAGGAAATGTATGGCTTAGAAAGGGTCGACGCTGGGAATTTGTTTCCGTCAGGCGGGGATATTAGGACCCATGGGCACAGCCTTAGAATTAGAGGGGGTCAATTTAGAACAGAAATGAGGAGACAGTTCTTCAGCCAGAAAGCGGTGAGCCTGTGGAATTCATTGCCACGGAGCGCAGTGGAGGCTGGGACGTTAAATGTCTTCAAGGCAGAGAATAATAAATTTTTGATCTTGCAAGAAATTAAGGGCAACAGGGAGATTGTGGGTAAGTGGAGTTGAAATGCCCATCAGCCTGGATTAAATGATGGAGTGGATTCAATGGGCCAAATGGCCTTACTTCCACTCCTATGTCTTATAATGGAGCAGCCCAGAAACTGACCTGTTTTCTAGCTGTTAAAGTGAAGCTGGTGTTGTATAATGGAACTGATGAATAGGATTGTTCAATATCCCATTCCATAGCATCATTATGTTCAACCTATGTTGCAACTTTCATTGAAGGAGATGGATGCAGGCCTGAGTAATAGCTGACTGGTACAGCCACTTGTCATTGCATCTTTCTCTGGCTTTTCAGCAACAGAATCCTTTAAAGACACTCCCTAAAGTTCATAACTTTGCTCACTCTTTTTGTATACTCTTCCAATATCTCAGACTTTGCTTCCATTTGTTTATAACAAATCCATGCTGGGATGTGACACATTAACTGTGCTGAAAGATTGTAAGATCATATGACGGAGGAACAGAAATAGGCCACTTGGCTCATCACGTCTGTTCTACCGTTCATTGGGATTAAGGCTGAACTGATAATCCTCAACTCCACTTTCTCACCTTTTCCCCATAACCCTTGAATCCTTTCATGATTAAAAATCTCAGCCTTGAATATACTTGATGATTCAGCCCCGACAGCCCTCTGCAGTAAAACTTCCACAGATTCACTATCCTCTGAGAGTGAAAAAAACCCTCCTCATCTTTGTTTTATCTGGGTAATCCCTTACTCTGAGACTATGTCCTTTGGTCTTAGTCTCTATCAAAAGGGGAAACAACCTCTCCGTATTTTCCATACCAAGACCCTTAATATTCTTATATGTTTCAATAACGTCACCTTTCTTCCTTCTAAATGCCAACAAATACAGCCCAAACCTATTCAACCTCTTCTGGAAAGAAAATTCCTCCAAAACTGGGATCAATCTAGGGAACAATCATTGGTCTGTCTCCAATCCAATGTATCTTTCCTCAGGTACAGGGATCAAAATTGTTTACAGTATTCTAGGTGTGGTCTAACTAGTGCCTTGTATAGTTTGGCAAAACCTCCTTTTATTTCATACACCATTCCCTTTGAAATAAAGGCCAACCTACGATTTGCCTTCCCGATTACCTGCTGAAGTTATATGCTGACTTATTGGGATTTGTGCACAAGCAACACCAAACCCCTGTGTTATAACATTCTGTGTTTTTTTTCCATTTAAGTAATATTCAGCTTCTCTGTTCTTCTTGCTAAACTGCATAACTTCATATTTTCCTACATTATATTCATACGCTAAGATTTTGTCCACACACTGAACCTATCTGTATCCCTCTGTAGACTCTTAGGGTCATCCTTACCTCTTGCTTTCCCTCCTATTTTATGTCATCCACAAACCTGCCTAAAGGATATTCATTTTCCTCATCCAAGTCATTGATATATATTGTATAAATGCAATTCACTACTGATACGCATGCCACTTAGCAGGAACCCTGTATACTATATACACGAGTCATAACTACATCACGTTTTTATCATTACCATATGATTTGCAAGGTCTAATCAACCTGAGGTAGGAGTTACCCAATGCTACCTATTGTGCTATTTTCTCAAATGATCACTGCTGGTACCTTGTGGTTATTACCACTCACAGTATGTGGTACTGTTGGAGGTACTTCACTGCCACCGATATTCTTTTTTGTTTCTTTTGCCTTGGGCCTACCCAGTGACTAGAGAACACACCACATTAGAGCTTCTATAGAAGAGGAACTATTCTTAAATAGTGAGAAAGTTTATTGCATGATAGCAATAACTGCAACTGCATTTGTTCAGACATAATTACAAGGACCTACGTCTGCAACATCTGAAAGCAAGAGTCAATCTGCTCTCTACCCACAGACTGCATGACAAAATGGGTGGAGCTTATGTAACATAAACATGAACCACTTCAGAACCATTACCTTTTACAAAAGTACCCATTTGTCTACGAAAAATGCACATCATGTACAAAACCAATGCAAATTATAAATCTCTCTACAGATTTTACAATTACCTCCTATTATTTGTCAAGACTAGTCAATAAACTAATGGTGATCACAACAGGTCTCCATGCATTTTGAGTTTTATGGAAAAATATTTTGTAAGGAAATCACTCTTATCAAGGTTGGTCAAGCAGTTGGAGCTCAATCTCACATGAAACGGCAGAACCTTGCTGTATAAGTAATTGCATGTCAATGGCAAATGATGCTTTTGGTGTGCAAATCAGCCAGCAAATTCAAGGATTAAGGTATCTGTAAATTGTGAATTTCCAGAATTTGCCAATAAATATAACATTGCTTGTTTTTTGCTTAACACATGCCGATCTTGCTCTTAGCCTTCCAGTGATTTTTTAGGAATTTTCTGAATTTTCACATTAATTGCCCATCAATCATACTACATGAAATTAAACATGACATTTAAAAACTGCAAGCACTCCTTTATTACTTTGAAAATTGTTAATGCAATGCCAATCAACCTTTTCATCACGATCTCCCTCTCGCATTTTGGCCAAAATCCATATTTTTAAAATTTAAGAACCTTTATTTTCTTCTTTGTTTCTTGATCTTTTTCTGTGTTTTCTTAATTCAATCTTTCTTCATGCCTATGCATCTTACTTAACTTCAATTCAACTTACTCTCAGTTGTTCCTTAATTTCTTTCTCAGTCATTGAATCACTTTGGTTGGAAGACATGGTATTGGTTGCACTATTTACTGAGATTGCAGATTCTGTGTTGTCCCTCACCACAGTGTTAGCAGTTCACATTTCAAAGAAGTTGTAATGTGAAAGCATGCATTTTGAACAAAGCTAGAAAAAAAGTATAATAACACGCACTGCTAGTTGCTCTACTCCAGCAAGATCTGGTCCAGTTCAGAATTTGAACACAATATACTGGGAGCAATTTCAGAAACTAGCTGAAGTAAGATGTTTCCAGCTTTTATTAGCTACATAGATACGAATGAAACATGTCATATTATCCTTGGAAAGTGAATCGTGTGAAACTTATAACTCAGTGGCCATAAGTTAAAAAAAAATCAGAAATTGAGAAGGAATCACCGACATGGAACAGCGCT
This sequence comes from Chiloscyllium plagiosum, assembly GCF_004010195.1. NCBI lineage: Eukaryota > Metazoa > Chordata > Chondrichthyes > Orectolobiformes > Hemiscylliidae > Chiloscyllium > Chiloscyllium plagiosum. The sequence goes on along the minus strand of NC_057739.1, from coordinate 18,078,722 downwards.
CATTTTTCCACGCTATAATTCAAATTGAACTACTTTCCTCTGAGAAACAGTTATATGGCAGTCTTTCAGCTTCATGTACTTAGGGAGTAATATTGTACTTTCAAGAGATTAACTGAAATACTATGCTAAGAGTGAATGCTATATATACATTGTTTACACCTTTAACTAGAACCTGGAAGAAGCAACTATTTTTCAAGAGCAGCTCAAACTAATTGGGGGGCAAATTAATAGAGTTCGTGTTGCTAGCAGGGACATTAGCATGTTTTTAATCATTGCGCTGATTACAGTTCTGAAGGTATTTCACAGATTCTGTTTCAAAGAAATAACAGTGTTTGGTAAGTCTCAAAATATAAAATTGTCGTAATTGGAATAAGCCCAGGTTGGCCCACTTTCAAAAGCTAAAAGCAAAAAAGCTCTGTTGATGGCGAGTAAAGAGGAGATCCCTTATTCTTATTCTAAGATCCCTAGTTCAGGATTCTCCCAAAACATGAAACACCATTTCCGCTTACACCCTGTGAGAACGCTCAGATTTTATATGTTTCAGTCAAGTATGTTACTGTTCTAAACTCCAGCAGAGTTCCCATGAGTCAGCATGACACTATTAGGTCTGGTAAACCTTCCCTGAGCTGCTTAAGCTCATTTGCATCCCTCCATAAATAAGGAGATCAATACTGTACACAGGATTCCAGATGCCTTACATAACTGAAGCATAACCTCCTTACTTTTATATTCAGTTCCCCTTACAATAGACAATAACATTGCATTAGCTTTCCTAATTACCAGCTGTACTCTCATATTATCATGATTTATGCACAAAAACACCCAGATCTTCTCAGAATCTACAAGTTCTCACCATCTATAGGGAAAAGCTGAATAGACACGAATTATTTTCCCTGGACCTTCAGAGGCTGAGGGGTGACTTTATAGGGCTTTATAACATCTTGAGGGGCATGGATAGGGTAAATAGACAAGGTCTACTCCCGAGGGTAGGAGGGTCCAAAACTAAGGGGGCATAGGTTTATGGTGAGAGGGAAATATTAAAAAGGGGCCAACATTTTCACGCAGTGTGTGATCCGTGTATGGTGTGAGCTGCCAGACGAAATAGTGGAGGCAGGTGCAATTACAACATCTAAAAGGCATCTGCATGGGTATATGGATAGGCAGGGTTTAGAAGAATATGAGCCAAATGCTGGCAAATAGGACTAGATTTATTATGGGTGTTAGCATGGATGAGTTGGACTGAAGGGTCTGTTCCCGTGCTGTATATCTTTATGACTGTATGATTTGTAACTTTTCCTGCCATAATAGACAATTTCACATTTTCTCACATTTGCCTGATCTTTGTTCACTCACCTAACCTATCCACATTCCTTTGTAGTCTCCTTATGTTCCCTTAACAATTTACTTACCTAATTATCTTTGTATCATTAGGAAACTTAGCAACCATACCTTTGATCCCTTCATGCAGGTCATTTATATAAATGGTAAATTTTGAGACCCCAACAGCATTCCATACTGCACACCACTTATTATTATTGTGACAACTAGAAAAATTATGGCTACTCTCTGTTTCTGTTAGCTAGCCAGGTTTCTATTAATGTCAATAGGTAGCCCACAAAACATGAGCTTTTATTTTATGCAATAACCTTTAAGGTGGCACCTTACTAAATGCCTGCTGGAGATCCAAGTAAAGTATATCCATAGGTTCCTCCTTAGCACAGCACATGTTACTTACTCAAAGAAGTAATTTCCTTTCACAAAACCATATTGACATTGCCTGCTTAATTTAAACTTTTCTAAGTGCCCTATTATAACATCTTTTACAGCTTCTAACATTATAACTGTGACAGTTGTTAAGTTAACTGGCCTGTAATTTTCTGCTTTCCGTCTTCCCTTTTTCAGTAAAGGGGTTACTCTCACTATTTTCAAATCCAATGGAACCTTTCCTAAATCTAGGGAATTTTGGAAAAGTTACAATCAATCCATCAATTGTCTCGCTCATTGTACCTTTCGTGACCCTAGGATGAAGTCCATCAGGTCCAGGGGACTAATCAGCTCTCAGCACCAACACTTCATTTACTTTCACCTCCCTGATGATTGTAATTTTCTAGAGTACTTGCCTCCGTTCGTTTCCTGATTTACAACTATTTCTGGAATGTCAATTTGATCTGATATAATGAAGACTGATACAAAATACCAATTCAATTAATTTGGCATCCCCCTTTTTATTCACTATTAATTCCACAGACTCATTTGGTAAATGGTCAACATTCACTTTGTTAATTCACACATTTTTAAAAGTATCTATAAGAATTCACATTATCCGTTTTTATATTAATAGAAAACTTTTTCTTTTCCCACAATTTTATAAGAATGATTAATTTTGTTAGCTTTTTTTATGTTCTGTCTACTCTTCCAACCTGACATCAAATTTTGCATCATTATATGTTTTTGTTTACATGTTGTCTTTAACTTTTTTATTTAACCATAGATGGCATTTTTATTTCTCATTGGAATGTATCTATTCAGTGTATTCTAAAATATTCCCTTAAATGTCCACTACTGCATTTATAATGACATTTTCATTAAACAAGTTTGCCATTTCCCTTCAGCTAGCTCTGCTATATTGTCTTCACAATTGCTCTTATTCAAGTTTGAAATACTAGCCTTGGGCCCACATTTCTCTTCCACTTTTATTATTTATCATCTCTGTCTAAGTTTGCTTCTGTATCCTCATATCTTGAATTTAGGCCAACCCCCTCTGTTGTGCTACTACTATAAATAAATAACAGACCCATTGTTCCACCTTCTCCTAACTACCTGTTCTTCCTCAATGAAATACACCTTTCAATATTCAGATCTCAATCTATGTCATTGCACAAGTATGATTCTGTGAGATTAAATTATGGTTCTTTGTTTTTCTTCCTTTATTCTATAAAGTCATCTATTTTGATTTTAATGCAACATGCTTTCAGATACAGATTCTCTAACTGTGTTCGTTCATTATTTTTATACCTTTAGCCATATCTGTAGATTTACATTAGATTTGAGACCTTTATCTGTTCCTGTCATAATTGTTTATCCCATATTAATACACTTCCCTCTAGATTTGCCTTAATTCTTTGATTTCTCCTCTCTTCCTAATTTTGATCTATTTCCCACTATTTAATTAAAACCATCTCTACTTTTCTAGTTATTTAGCTTGTAGCCCCAGAATCATTCAGAATCATTCAGATATCAACTGTCCACTTTTGGAACACTGCATTCAATTCTGGTCTCCCTGATATAGGTGGGATGTTGCGAAATTTGAAAAGGTTCAGAAAAGACTTCCAAGGATATTGTCAGGGTTGGAAAGTTTGAGCCATAGGGAGAGGAAGAATTGGTTGGGGCTATTTTCCTTGGAGCATCGGAGGTTGTGGGGTGACCTTATAGAAGTTTCTAAAACCATGAAGGGCATGGATAGAGTGAATAGTCAAGCTCTTTTCTCTAGGGTAGGGGAATCCAAAACTAGAGGGCATAGGTTTAAGGTGAGAGGGCAAAGATTTAAAAAGGGACCTAAGGGGCAACCTTTTCACACAGAGGGGGTGTGTGTGTGTATGGAATGAGCTGCCAGAGGAAGTGGTGGAAGCTGGTACAATTACAATATGTAGAAGGCATCTGGATGCATACATGAATAGGGATGGTTTAGAGGGATATGGACCAACTGCTGGCAAATGGGACTAGACTAATTTAGGATATCTGGTCAGCGTGGACGAGTTGGACTGAAGAGTTTGTTTCCGTGCTGTACAGCTCTATGACTGAATGACTCTACAGCTTCTATTTTTGCCAGCAATGATGCCAGTGTCTCACAAACTGGAGCCCACTTCAACTACTATAGTCTTTGATCCGTTAATGATATTAAACCATAGCAGAATATCCTCAAATGTGACAGAAACTTTCAGTTTTAATAACAAAATTAGCATCTCAAAGACTTGATCCTTGGTGTTATAATGTGACAGAAGGGACTTGAAGTGAGATAAATTGATTCACAGCTGATGGATACCATGTTTTCAAAGTAGAGCAAAATCAGATTTCAATATTCCATTTATATGAGTTGTGAGTGTAGAAGACTGAGCTTCACAGAATCTATCAATCAGTCATAATTTTTAAAAATAGTATTGTTCAACAACACTTAATGAAAATGGTGTTCACAGACAATGTTTTAAGGCCAATTGAATGTTGAGTTATACTTCATTGAATGACTGTTATAACAGAACAAACAGAATTAATATAGAGGCCATTTTAATGGCCACTGCCTCTACTGTCCTGTTTCACAGTTAGCACTTTGCAATGTGAACATGAGAACTGCACCAATTATTTGTGGAGATGATTATTATAATCACACTTACATCCTGTAGTGCCTTTAGCAAAAACAGACATCAACTAAAAATAGTAATCCAACAATCAAAAAAGAACTAATAATTTAGTTTTGTTTAGAGTGGAAAAAATGATTCATACTTTAGACAAATACGCTCCTCCCATGACTCAGCTGACAAATATGTTGGCTCGTTTGGAACCGATCTATACAGTTAGACATTCAGCCAGTGCTTGGTATGCAGCTACCAATATATCTGGAAGTTGTTGCTGCGGTGTGTAGTCCCTGTGATTTTTCCCATCCCATCCATATTTTCAACTGTCCCAATAATGAGGCATGATGGTTTGATTTTTTTCCTCCCAGTGTTAATCCCTGCACCTTGCACTGGAATGCCATACTTGGCTTTAGTGTCTTTTTTCAGCTGTGATAAAGAAATCAATAAACCTGGGTCATGCTTTCATTCATTGTCCAAAGTATACATGAAAAAAGATAAAATTTGGAAATCATATCCTCCTCTCCCATCACTCAACATTCAATCATCCAACCTCATTCACCGATGATACATTTAATACATTGGACCTGACCTGTTAACTCTGATTTCTGTCTACAGATGCTGCCAGACCTGTTCAGCTTTTCCAGCAATTTCTGCTTTTGTGGTTATGTTAGTTTGCTTTGTAAATTTTTTATTGCTCATTCTCCTCCCTAACAACTGAGCATTGTCTGAGGTGATTGTTAACATCCTTGTGTATCTATGTGATTAAAGCTTGTTGTTTCTACACATGTTCAAAAAAAAATTCTTTGAATGATAGCCTTTGACTGAACTTTTGAAATGTTCATAACTAATACTAAAACTCGTGTTGTTTACCACTCACTTTATTCAGTATTGAAAATGGTGAGTACCTATTAAGTTGAAGGCATGAAGGATTATGGAACCAGGTTAAGACACAGATCAGCCATAATCTAATTGAATGGTTGACTAGGCTCGAGGGCTTTAATGACCTATTCCTTTGCATTTTGTGTTTGACATTTAAATAATTGTGGAAGACCACAAACCCACAATGCTGTAAAAACTTAAATGAGGCAGATTACAAGAGATAGATTTTGTTGATAAACTTAAGCGAGGGAAATAGAGCATTTGTAACAAAATCATTTCAATTTGTGTTAAAAGAGTTTTACACTAAGCAAAACATTTTTAATTTTATTATATTATATGTAGAAATAAATTAGCATGAAATTGATTTAATTAGTTGTTGAAAGTAAAGACCCCAATTGTAAGCAAGCTGCTGAGTGTAGGGAATAGTAGGAAGCGATACAGGGATGTCATTCATTAAATGCAAGTAACTGTTAACTGGTTTAATGTAAAACTTTCACAAACAGTAGTCTGCTGTAATGATTGTACAAGGTCAGCGAGATGGACCTCACAGAATATGAGTTCCTTGATTGAGGCTATTAACCTGGTCCATCAGGGAGCCCTGGCTGACAGATAAGAACAAGGGTGTTAGACATCCTGTTCACTCTGAGAGCTGGCTCTGAGGGAGCTGGATCAGTGTCTACGACAAATAAAGGGTGACTTGGTGATTGGATATCAGCCTCGGTGGAGTTATTTCATCCAACATTCATTGCCTTAGCGTTGTTGCAGCAGTAAGGAAACTAGCAATCTTCTCAACCACAGGAATTACTTTGCGTAGTATTCCAAGCCATTTTTTTCTCTGTATAAAATCATGTGCGCACACAATAGAGTAATAAAATAACAACACCGCACAGGAAGACCATTGTAACTGTGCAGGACTCTGCAGCAGCAGTTCAACAAATCCTTCCCTAGCTGCCCTTTATCTGGAATCCTGCAATTTCTTCCTCTTCAGATGCTTTGCAAAATTCCCTTTTGAAAGCCATAGTTGAATCTGTTTCCATAAGCTGCTCAGACAGTGCGTTCTGGATCACAGTCACAAGTTGCATTTCATTTTGTCTTGGGTTCTTTTGTCGGGTGGACTGTGATGGTTCAAGAAGGCAGCTGACCACCACCTTCACCTGGGCAATTAGTGGTGGGTGATAAATATTGGCTTAGCCAGAGGCCCCATATCCCTTTTACTAAATATAAAGGAGAACTGGTTATGTGTCTGAAGCTGTTCATGGGTTATTCGGCCTTCCAATGGTACAAAACATTCAAATTAGAGAGAAGAAATTTGGGAAAAACAAATCAAAAAGAGGAGATAGCAAATGTATTTTTTTTCCATTGACCTTTTACTCTTGGAAATTCAGCACAATTATCAAAAAAAAGCAGACTGAGCCTTAGGTTAACATTTTTATTAAAGATTGGAGTTATAAGAGCCTGAAAGTTACAATTGTTGAATTAACTGGAGGACTCCATCCCAGTCTGTGACACATAACAATGGAGGTGGCAAGGAGTGGGACAGTCAAGCAGAGGCAATATAGCCTATGTTAGACACAATTCAAAATAACTCAAGCACAGGATGAATTCGACAGCTGTAGACCTAAAGCAGGTTTCATTGTTTTAGATGCAGTGAATGCAAATGCTTCACTTCAATTAAGGCAAAATAACATAAAGAATAACTTGCATTTTGTTTTAATTAGCAATTTAAATCGGCACTTAAGAAAAAAATTAAGCCTTGTTCAAAATCTAAAAACAAATGTGAATACATAGTGCATACATCTATTAAAGAATATGTAAGTGAATATTTACAAACCAGATTAAAAAAAAACATTATCAGACATGACTCGACCAAGACTTTAAGACATCTTGACATTTTGTAATGGCCTTTAAACCCCAATGAGGGGCAGGGGCAGATCTGCATACAGTTCACTTAACAGTATACATTAAATTTAAATTTGGGCCCATGATTATGACATTTAAATGAGTCTGCTTTCCCCAGTATCTAATAGCCATTTGAAGTTGATGGCTTTTGGTCATTTATCCCTTGATTCAGGAATCCAAAAGTTAAAGGAGAGATGGGAGCTGAACATCCAGCAGATTAAGTGCTTTTCCAGCATTGTTTGGGGGACAGGTGGAACAAAATTGTTTCCTCTGGCCCTTTGGCAAAATTTCTCCCTCAATCTTCAGACCTCTACATGTTCTTCAGAATCCTGCATGATCTTCAAATTTTCTCCACCCCTTCTCTCTTCACAATTCCTGAAAATCAAGAAGACTTGTCAATGACCTTAAACTATTGAGCCCTCCTCAGTCCTTTTCAAAAATGAGGTAGGGTGGATGAAACGCAATTTAGAATTAGAATATTCTAGTAACGTCTAATAATTAGATTTTGCTCGCTGCTTCGTGCAATTACAATACTGTAGTCCAGAATTCTATATAATAAAATATGCACAAGCAGCTTAAGGGATGAAATTACAGGGCACAGGCAGCTACGGCTATTCACAGTGGGATGAGTGGCATGGGGAATACACAAGGAAACTGGCTGAAGGAGACCAGAGTTCTCAGAAGGTTTTTGGATTAGAAGATTTACGGAGATATGGAGGGATGAAACCCTTTGTAGAGAGCAAGTGGGATATGCGCACAAAGATAAAAGAAAATTTAAATCAAGGCATTGGTGGACCAGGAGCTGATGTAAAGCAGTGAGCTTAAGATCTCCAAAAGAACCTAATGTGCTAGCTGGCACACGAGCCTCACTTTTGCTGTGAGTGGAGGATGGTGGTTTGGGTTGGACATACTTCACCTCTGTTCCTTCTTAACTGTCCAATTAATTGACAACTTGATAATGGAAGTCATGTGAGAGAAATAAAATCATCAGTTGTTTTTGCAGGTTGTATTTAGCTTAAGGGAGTAAGGGGATACACACAAGTGTTGGGTAATTTCCACTATACGGTGAAGTGGAATTTAATTTCCACTTGTTAGGTTTTTATTCAAGCGTTGCGAAAGCAGAATGCGGAACAGATGGTGATGTCATGGTGTACGCTTTTGGATTGTTAATGATACAAATAAAAATGGTATCCCATATAAGTATCCACTTAATAATCTGTATTGTACATAAGTGAATGATAAATGGTACAGCTTTAAACCACTATAAAGCTTCCTAATGTTGTTAGTTTCAGAAGGTACAGTGCATTTAGTTTTCCATTGCTGGAGAATTAGGATGTGAGGAGCTATTTAAGCATGATAAGAATTTCATACTCCTCCATTTTATATAACTAATCGTATCTAATCCCATTTTACCTGCCACAAATTTTGAACATCTTCTTCCTGTCTCATTCCATTCTTTCCTCCTTCAAATATTTATTTCAAAATCCCTTACAGTCTCTTTTCTGACCTATTCATCGCATTAATGTAATTGATGAACATTCTTTGTGACTGCAATGAAATCCATCATTCTTTGCCCTATTTGTGGTATGCAATAGAGTTGATCGTTTCATCCTCCTCTGATAGTGCCCTGCTGTGCTCAAGTACCAGGAGACCATTCACACTTGTACCAAAATTCATCTAGCAATGATTTTTCTAGTCACCCATGCACCGTAAACTTAACAGTATTTAAAAGTTCCATTCCTGTTCCCCTCCTTGTTCTCATTTCAGGTTATCAATGGAAAAATAAAGTCAGTTTCATCTGTCTCCTGATATGGGGAGTTGATGGTCTAGTGGTATTATCACTACACTGTTAATCCACAAAGTCAGGTAATCTGCTGCGGACCTGGCCTTGAACTCCACCAGGGTAGATGGTGGAGGTTGAATTCAATAAAAATCTGGAATTAAGAGTGTGATGAACCCATTACCCATTGTCAGACATACTAATCTCATTCACTGATGTCCTTTAGGGAGGAAAACTACCATTCTTACTTGGTCTGACCTACTTGCGAGTCCAAGCCTACAGCAATGTAGGTCTTTTAACTAATATCTGGGCAATTAGGGATGATGCCCTCATCCCGTGAATGAATAATAATGATTTTGCTCAATCTTTTTCAGTTCTACTATTACAAGGATAGAAAAAAGATGGTTAGTAACAGAGGTTGAGTGGATAGGAAGAAAGAAATATAAATATGATATTAAATGTAAAAGATTCTGGACAGAGTAGATTTTTTTTAACTTTTTCAGGCATTGGGATTGTATTACCAAAGTTGAAGACTGAAGATTAAACAATATGAATATTTAAGAATAGGTTAGAAAAAGGGGTGAAGGAAATGGGAATAGGAATAGAGATAAGAAATTAGGACTGATATTTGGAATATTGATTTCAGTATGTATTCAGAATAAACACCAATACAGACAGGCTTTGTCATCATTTGTTCCCGCGTTGTAATTTGTATATAATTCATAGACATTTTTGTTGGTACATTGGATTTCTGCTTTTACAATGGCCAAAAATGTGAGCCTTCTATACTACCCAATGAATGGAGCTGTAAATAATGAGCTGCTGGCATTAGGAGCTTTACTCCACTAGCACACTATCAGTGTAAGAGGCACTGATCATTGGGACATGTATACTTTGCATTGATGTAAAGTGGTTTCAGCTCTTTTTTGACACAAATGTTGGAAGAAAAACTTATCAAATTATGGCCATGTTACATTGTCAAATATTACTGAAAAGCATGATAAACAGAGATGCATGAATCTTTGAAACATATTGTAATTTTAACATGTAGATTTCTTTTTACAACACACACTGTTATTCAATCAAGTGGATGCAGTGCTTGTTGCCAGAACTCTCATTCTTTTCATTTAATCTTTCCTCATCCATTATTCCCTTCAGGCGTGGGGTCAATTGTCTAATCCTTCCCTATGTCTCATCAAGTTTCTTTCTTAAATAGTAACACTAAAACTGCACGTAGTATTGAAAATATAGAGCAGGGTTTTCTTGTAGGCTATTGTACCTTGCTGTGAGATTCAGTTGAGGTTCAGAGACCTGCACTTTGTCGGAAACCGGCACTTAATGTGATTTTCCCTCATTAAGGATGATACACGGACTCTTAAAGCTGTAGGGTGAATCAGAGGTTGCTAAGCTTGAAAGCTGCAGCAGAGTAAAGTGTAAATTACATGAGGCAGAGAAGTTTGAAAATGGAGTCCTGTTCTCTGCAACAAAGTTTAAATAACCAATGGCTTCTGCAGTTAGGGTGCCACTGCTAGTGGGAGATGGAGAGTTGAGGATTGTGGGGGTAAGAATCTCCTCTGGGGCAAATGTGGCTACTCCTTCAGCCATGCAAGCAGGGAGGGATTTCCACTTACTTGGAGTACTGATTCCCTGGTTTGCCTCCAGTCAGTTACACCTATCCCCTTTGTTAACAAACCTTAATAGGCTCTTAACTGCTTTAAGTGGCTATCCATCAGGTAGGCCTGATAGTTTTAAAATGAGTTCTGTGGATTTATATGTTCATCCTTTATTTTGCATTTCAACTTTCTGTTTGTCTTTTAACATCAGAGGCATTGGACTAAAGATTTCAGTGACCTATCCATTAAAACCCCAAATTTGTTTTATTCTTTCATGGGAACTGGGAATCACTGGCATTCTTCTTCACCTCAAGCGTGTGGTTGTGAGCTATGTTTTTGAACCACTGCAATCAATAAGATGCAGGTACATCTACAGTGCTGTTAGGCAGGGAATTCCAAGATATTGACCCAGTGACAGTGAAGGAATGGCAATATAGTTCTAAGTCAGGATGCCTTGTGTGGTTTGGAGAGGAACTTCGATGTGGTGGTGATCCCATGTATCTGCTGCTGTTACTGATCTAGATGATAAATTTCACATGTTTGGAAGGTACTTCCAAAGAAGCTTGATGAAGTGCAATTTCCTTTAGTATATTGCATCTATTTTATAGGTTCAAACCCTTTTCATTAAGCTGTAATGTTGGATATTGTGTAACGTCTTCCTGAAATCAAGGCGGATAACATTTACTGTCTTTTCCCTAGCTTGAGGTGTGTTATCTTGTCAAGAAATAAAACAGATTTGAACTTTCCGTCTAATAATTGTCTTGGGTTAGCTCACTTCTCAAAATGCTCCCTTGCATTGTCGTTTATAATACTTTCAAGTAGTTTCCCAATTTTGGAAGCAAGGTGTCAGGGTCTATAATTTAAAGATTCATGTCAAGTCTCTTTTCTGAAAATAGGAGAGGTATTAAACAGGAAGACATTGTTAAAGTTATGAACTAACTTAGGCTACATGAATAGAAGCAACAATTTGGTTTGGCCTGTTGCTAAGAGAACCATCTGCTCTCCAGCTGTTTAATCTTAGTGAGAGATATTGCAAACTGTAGGTGGATTAACATCAAGGTTATTATCGTTAGGATGGATTGACTTATTCCTGGCCTTTTATTAAGGCTTTGAGTCGGTTTGCATATGTTTTCATGAACAGACATTGAGCTATTCACCCTTATAATGCAACTATGTTATTCTACAGAAAATAGGCTTCCAATGTGCTTGAAAAAATACTCATGTAAATGGCTTTTTAGCCAATAAAACAGTGGGTAATAAAGATAAAACTAAATAGTGTATGATAAAGAATTACTGTTAAACATTAAAAACAGAAACTAAGGGAGAATAGGATAATGGATGATAACCCAAAAATATCATTATAGTTTACATTCTGCATGAAATTATACTTTAGAAATTTAGAAAATTTAGAAATTTATGTTTAGTCTTACTGCAACATAAGGTTCCGCTACATATCTTTATGGTCTACAATATTAATGTTCAATTCAATATAACTGAATGTAAATTGAAAGCATATAAAGCTGGATGACCCAGGGAGATTTGTGCTTCCGTGAGTCATTGCCAGTCATAATGGGTAAATGAGAGGAAGTACATTTTTCAAACGGCAGCAGACAATTTGTAATGAAAATCCCCTTGCTCCTTTGCTTGTTCTTCACAAGTATCTTTGTATCAGAAAGCAAATCTCTTTCTCTTCTGTCACAAAGCTAACACTTGCACTTTCTAAAAATGACTGATATTTTGTATCTTCTCGACACCATTCTTTACATTATTTTATCTGTTTTCAGGAGAGGAAATATGGACAGCTAGCAACGTAAAAATATGATAAACACAATATAATGCTTTATAAGTTGACATCAGAATGAGACATGATTTGTTATAAAATGGAAGGAAAACACAAAACATTCTGAAATCATAATTGATAAAGTCATTATTGGCAAAACTGTGCTAGCAACAAGCAAACTCCTTGAATTGAGATACTTACTTCTATTATGTACACAATAAGAACAAGAAAATGTACAATAGACATTTATTTTATTGCATGTCTTTTAGGGAAGGGAATCTGCTCTCTTTCCCTGGTCTGGCCTACATGTGACTCCAGACTCACAGCAGTGCGATTAACTCTTAACTGCCTTCTGAAACGGGCGAGCAATACACTCAGTTCCTGGGAAATGAGGGATGAGTAACGAATGATGGCCTTGCCTGTAACACCATGGAGAAAATGAATTTAAAAAGGCAAAGTTAACCATCTCTGTGATCTAAGGTGTATGCTAGAGTTTTGGCACTGTTGCAGATTGTTGTGAGTACTGATCTGAGTCCAACAGTTCTGCAGCAGACAGGCCAGATGCAGCAGATGATTTGAGTTTTTGGTTAAGTTGCTGGCTGAGGGTTACCTCTCTGGAGGATTTCTCCCACCTCTGATGTGCAGTTACTTTTGAAGGAAACCCTGCCCTTTTTTAATGTTGCTGTGCCAAGTGATCCAAGATGAGCTTTTCCTGTGGACTCAGAGTCAACATCAAAACTCCAAAATGAAACTTGCAGAAATGTCTTTGCATTGTTAACTTAGACTGCACCCTAACCTCAACCTCTCCATACATAGGAAGTTCAACTTGATGAATAAGTATCAGGCATTCTGGCTACTGTTATGGACCAGACCAGACTACTCAAAACATTCTTAAGCAGGCAGTCTCAGACCATAACACTGCAATTTGTTTCGGTAAGTGGACAGTGATAGTAAGTTAGCTAGGTTGACTATTAGATTTTAAAACAGACAAAACTTATTCACAAAATTACACAATGAAACACAAAGAACAGAATAAAGAACACCTACAGAACTCAGTCTATCCAAACTAGACTTAATTATGTTGTTCTGAACACACACACACATACACACACAGACACACAAAACAGACCCAATAAGTAATGAGCAAACTCCCTTTAAAAACCAGTATAAATGGAACACATGCTTACAGGTTGAAGTTGAAGAGCAGAAAGAAAGGGAGAGAGTTCCCACAAAGTTCACTGTTGAGCTCCTCACCAGTTCAGGCCTGAAATAAACTGCTCAGCTAGAGAGCTGACCACTCTCATTAAACAGGTCACTTCTAAAACATGACCACTTTGGCCTGAAATATTATCTGTTTACATATAAGCAAAAGGCCTCTCAAAATCCTTTTCATCTCTGTACCAAACCAGATTGATTGGAGCCCAGCCTGGTTTATTACCCCTCTGAAAAATATCAAGGACAGAGTCTCCATGAGCCAATGAACAGCTTTTAGTAAAAAAAAAAGGGGACTAGCTTTGTGAAACTATATGAGCAACCCAAATCACTTCTGACTTCCTTAATATGGTGTGGATGCTTGTTAAGCCAGTTCAGGGGAGGATCTTGATATTCTGGTCTGCCATCTAATCATCAGAAGCTTCTAAACACAGCTCAAGTCAAAGTGGTTAAGCTTCTTCGTATGCTGGTGTCAGGGTATGTACAAGCAGGGCTACGAGGACAGAGATCGTGGGCCCCGGTGCTGTACTGGCTTGGCCTTTATCCTAGCTCCTGACCCAAGCTCAGAGACTCATGGCCTGACCTCTAACCTGAGCACAGACCTCTCACCACAGGGAGATTGAGCATCTTTCATGTGGGAGAGATGGGCTGGTCTTTGGGAGGCAGGATGCACCTGTAAGACACAAGAGACAGAAGGAATGGTGGCCCACACTTACTAATGGTGTTTGATGCATTCCATTGACTGACTGTCTGGTTACTGAGAGTGTTGTAGCGGAATGACAAATGTTATTGACTCTGGTGTTGGGTCATGCATGTCCCAAGGAGCAGTCCCCATCTACAAAGCATTTCAGAGGGTAGTTAGGGTCAACTAACTGATTAAATAAGACAGATTTGCTTTCCTGAAGTCCATTTATAAGCTAGATGCATTTTTAGGAAAACCCCATGTTGGCTGTTACTAACAGAAGCTTTGTAGTTTCAAATATCATTTAATTAAACCCACTGCTATGGTGGGATTTGATTTGAAGTCCCCAGATCCCTAAATGAACCAGTTTGATTACTCGGGCACTAACATTACTACTCAGAACTGTACCCTGGTTACCTCTGTGTTGCAGTTAACAGAGTAATGCTTGAAGAAGAACATTGATAATTTCTTTAACATGAGTTCTTTTTTGACAGATGTGGTCAGTTGCACTAGGAGCAGCACCGAATAATAATGTAATGGTTCCCGCATTGAACAATGGCTGCATTATAAAATACACCGGTGAAGAGTTATCTAGACTAGAAACGTTAGCTTGCTGCCTCTCCATGGTTGTTGTCTGACCTTCTGTGATCTCTAGCATTTGTTGTTTTCAATACAGATTCCAGCAACTGCAGTAATTTGCTCTTACAAAATACTTTCTCAGCTATAATACGGTTTGGGACATACTGAGTTTTAAAAATGTGAGAGAAATGCAAGGCTTTCTTTAATAAAAGGAAAAATTGAACTGAAATGGTGCAATTTTGAGCTGGGCTACTATCTTATTTTCTTATTTTTCAGGTCAATAAGAAGTGGGAGAAAGTAGCAGGTCAGAGCGTCACAGTATCAGTCATGCTAACGTTTTGTGTTTCATGCATAAGAACAGCCAGATCTCTCAGTGCTGCCTTCTTTTGGACTTTCTGTCCATTTAAATAATAGTCTGCCTTTTGATTCTTTCTTCCAGAGCACATGGCCTCACACTTCACTATACTTAATTCCATTTGCCAAGTTTTTGTCCACCCATTTAATATGTATCCTCTTGCACATCCCTTATGTTCTGATCACACTATGTCCTCTCACCTATTTTGTATCATAAGCAATTTGAATATGTGACAGTCTGCCCTCTGCCAAGTCATCAATATTGATGGTAAATAATTGAGGCTCTCAGATTCACCCCAATGACACTACACTAGTTCTGCCTTTCTGACCTGAAAACGAAGCAATAATCCTGACTCTGACTTCTGTGTGTTATCCAATCCTCAATCCAAGCTATAACATTGCCCCTAATATTGTGAGCGATAGCCAATGACTTCATAGAATTTTAGAGACATGGTTGCGAAGTCAACACCTTATTGTGCAATAACCTTTAATGTGGCACTTTATCCAATGCTTTGTGAAATTCCAAGTAAACTACATTCATTGATTACCCTTTTCCAACTCTGCTTCTTATATCCCCAAAGACCTGTAGCCAGTTTATCAAACATATTTCCCTTTCATAAAACCATTTTAACTCTGATTGTGCTCTTAATCTTTAGATGTCCCACTATTTCTTTCTCAATGTTGGACTCTGGCATTTTTCCAATAACCAGTAATGTGTTCACTGGCCTGTTTTCTGCTTTTTTATTTTATATTTCTATTCTTGATTTCATGCCCTTCATGAATTGGCATGCCTCAATAGCATGTTCACATTAGCTTGTCGCGCAATCTCTATTCTATTTCATTAATTAATTTGGGTGTTCATTATTTTAAACATGGCTTTTATACCTGATACACTTCAAATTGCAATAATGTCTCCTGACTTAAACAACTTGGCCAATGAAAAGAGAAATGCCCATCAATCACCTCCCTGTTTAATTTGGATGTCCCATTTTGGCTGTGACAGATAGAAACAGGTTGAAGGCACAATCTACCCAGATTTTATCTTCCACTGTTACTGTTTTCCTCACACAGGTCTACTTTTCTCTTTATGAAACTGCTGTCCTCTCTCTCTCTCTCCCCCTCTCTCTCTCTCTCTCTCTCTCTCCTGTTTATGAAACTGCTGTCCCAGCTTTCTGTCTTTCCCACTCTTTATGAAGATGCTGACCTCACTTTTTTTCATTCACAGGGACCTCCTCTTACTTACTTTTTTAGGTACTGGTGGCTCCTCCTCCCTCCATTTTCTTAGCTCCTTTATTTGGTGGTGACTGTGTCCGCGATCTCCAATTTCACTTGATTAGGTGGTGGTGACTGTCCCTGGCTCCCCTTCTTTACTGCTCGTTTATATCTAACGTAGACAGGCAGGAGGCTGGAAGAACCCAGCAAGCCAGACAGTATCAGGAGGTAGAGAAGTTGACGTTTCAGGTGTAACACTTCTTAGGACTATGACTATGTCTATGTCTAATGTAGTTCCTATGAAGCACTTTGTATCATTTACAATGTAAAAGGTGCTACACAAATGAAAACTTGTTGTTGTAGTTAATTTAAACTTGTTCTGGACCTGGTTAATTCATTGTAAGCATATGGATCCTAACACAAGTGAGCAAATTAGTTTATAGTACTATCAATAATCTGGTTCAGTTACACCAACTGTATTTGAAAGATAGAGAAATGCAAGATCTCCTTAAGAAAAAAGGCTTTGGTGTATATTTAAATTATTTTAGTGAATTCAAGAAGCTTTTGCACAGTCATCTTACCAAGAGATGCATAAAAGGAGTATTTTATTGCATTCTGTTTGTGTTGATAATTATTTTCTGAGACTCCAACATGTCTTGCCTTTCCAGCTTTGTCTCCAATGCTCCCTTGTTGTTTCCTGGTTTTTTTCAGAAAAATTGAAAATACCAGAGCAAATAAAAAGCAGATTAATCTGATAAACGAAAGGCAGGTTAATATTTTGAATGCTACCTTTTTTTCACTTCGTCCAAAATATGGAGCTAGTTTTGTTTCTGGGTATAGACTAACTTGAGATGCACCTCCAATATTTTCTATTTTATTTCAAATTCCTAGCATTTATGGTTTGCCTTTGCCTTTGGTTCAAACTTCAATGTGGATGCTCAGTGGTTAGCACTGCTGCCTCAGTGCCAGGGACCCACGTTTGATTCCAGTCTCGGGCGACTGCCAGTGTGGAGCTTGCACATTCTCCGCGTGTCTGCGTGGGTTTCCTCCGGGTGCTCCGGTTTCCTACCATAGTTCAAAAGATGTTGGGTGAATTTGCCATGCTAAATTGCCCATAGTGTTCAGGGATATGTGGGTCAGGTGCATTAGTCAGGTGTAGATGGCGGGGAATGGGTTTGGGTGGGACTTTTCAGAGGGTCGGTGTGGACCTGTTGGGTCAAAAGGCCTGTTTCCACACTGTAGGCATTCTAAGATTCTAAGGATGTGTATCAGTTAAAATCAAGGTAAACACCAAAACATCATCAACTAATTTTTGTCCTCTTTGCAAATCCTGACTGACACACCTTGTTGCCCTGAAGTGCTGGAGATAGGCCTGATTCTTTACAGAAACATTTGCTACTGTTTTTTTGATCTTCATAATGGCTCAGTGGTTAGCATTGCTGCCTCACAGCACCAGGGACCTGGGTTCAATTCCAGCCTTGGGTGACTGTCTGTGTGGTGTTTTTACATTCTCTCCGTGTCTGCGTGGGTTTCCTCCCACAATCCAAAGATGTGCAGGTTAGGTAAACGGACCATTCTAAATTGTCCATAGTGTTCAGGGATGTGTAGGTTAGGTGCATTAGTCAGGGGTATATATAGGGTGGGGGAATGGGTTTGCGAAGGTTCAGTGTGGACTTGTTGGGCCAAATGGCCTGTTTCCACACTCTAGGGATTCTATGGTAGGTTATGTCTGAAGCTGCTAAAATTTAGTCAGTGTGTTGAACTGGAGTTGGGAGAGGACAGCAATCTTTTGTTTCTGAATGACATTCATTAATCCTTGATCTTTTATAACAATTTGAAAGTTTTCATTACGATTTTGTTTTGTTGGAACAAACCCTAAAACACCAGATTTATTACATTCAGCTTCACAACTTGTCCAATGAGATTTTGAACAGATGACTTCTGATTAGCAGTTTTGTACCATAACAACTATTATACTGTACATATACATTAAAAAATAAGAAAATAACATTCTTATTCTGGTGCTAGTTGAAGCTTGCTACCTTTGTCTCCTTGGACATTAATGTTATTGTGGGATCTGTTTAAGAACAAGCACACAGCAAGTTATTACCCTATTACTCATACTGTAAAATCAAATGTGTCAATTATTTGCTTGTCTTATAGCTTTATTTTAGTTAAAACCTTGTAAGTTACACCTCAATACTTTTAAAAGACTTGAAAAATGCACATTAAAATACGTTAATGCGGTTGACATTGTGGAGTTCACACAAAGTTGGCAATGATGGAGTGAAAATCTAATCTGTTGCTCAGATCCAAACAAGTATCAGAATCAAAATTCACCTTGCCTACTTGAATTTTTGAACTGAGGAGAGAAAAATTAGGTTACAACAATTTGCATTTATCTTTAACATAGTATAGTGCTTCCCAGGACTCAAGTCAGACAAAAAATTGATGCCAATTCAAAGAAAGATTAGCAACAAAGGGATTTTTCAAACAGAGAGGTTAAGCCATGTATCAAAGAAGGAAAGGTGAAAGATTTTGGATATTTCAAAACTAGTTGACTTAAGATGTGATACCAAACTAATAATGTAGCTACATTTGAGGGGAAGCAATGTAAGTAGTTGAGGTAGAAAGGAGATGGGCAAGAAGGTCATAAGAGGTAGGATCAGAGAAAGCTCCTATGAAGTATAAGCACGGGTATAGACCAGTTGCACTGAATGGTATTTGTTCTGTAAGTTTGATTTAAATCTCTGTAAAAGTGTATTTGAGAATGTGGGAATGAAAAAGAAATTAGAATGAATTATAAATGAAAGAGAGAAAAAGGGAAAGGGAAAGAAAGTGATGGTGAATATGGCATAGGGAAGGACCGAATGGCAGAACCAGAGGAAAGGATAAAGAACGTTCAATTTGATTTTAAGTTGGAAGTTGTAAGCAAATCCAGATCATATTTACGTATAATGAAAGTTAATGTTGCTTCTCTGAACTGGTGTAATGAAAGTAAAAGGTGAAGGAAGACATTAGGAATCGTTGCTCAAGGCTGGATTGAATGGATAGGTTTTGAGCAAATTTTAATAATGGAGACTTTATATTGTCTGTGAAGCGGTAGGAACGAAATGACCAGGAATCAATTATGTGTTTAAGTGTTTGAGTGAGCCACATTCATGGCTACATTGGAGAGTCAAATTTTGTGTAAAATGACACCAGCCTTCCCAGGCTTCTTAAGAGGCAGCACCACGAGTTAGAATTGAAGACAAAGTTCGTTGTGAGTGCCATCACCAGATGGAGCAGCTATCGCACATGCACAGGAACCCAGTACAATGTATGTCACTATCCAGTGACACACTGACAACAGTAGCTGCCTGTCACCAATATAATTATTAAACAGTGATTGTAGTGAGGCTTCCTTTCCTCCTGAGCAGCTAATTTCTCCCTGTTCCATCTCTAAACTGAATTGGCTGAACGTACTGGGACAGAGCAAGAGAACAGGTTGAGTTGGCATGGGGGATTGGACATCACTTTTGAAAAGGAATTAACTTGAAGTAAATGTCAGGCAGTCTGCAGATGCTGTGGGGCTGATGTCACTGTGTACACAATGTGCACACACACAAGAATCCTGAAGCCTATCCAGCCAATATATGTCACCCAGCCTATCTGCACATGCAGCGAAGGCCATTGTAGTGCTCAGTGTAGTCATTTTCTTAAGACAGAGGTCACAGATTTCCAATCTAATTGTGATTACAAAAGTATGACTTACAAATATTCATACTTACGAATATGATCTCGTGCAGGGTGTAAATTTAAAGATGCAAAATATAAGCATTTCCTGTATTTATGAACAGCTGCTTTACAATGTGCTGCATTGTGTCCCAACTTGCGTACAAATCAACTTGCAAATACACTCCAGAATGGAACCCATTCACAACTCTGGGAATGGCTTGCTTTTCAAATATCTGGGAATTACAAAATAAAAACACATAATATTGAGAGAAATTCAGTGAGGGAGTCAGATTGAGGCAGTTCAGGATGCTGCCACCAATGTTGGGAATGAGGGTTTATGCAAGGAGTTGAGTAGAAGTTAAAATCAGGGGGCAGGATTTTTAGTTCCATATGGAAGCAAGACTGGCTTTCTGCAGGGTAAATCCTGCCCAGGCCATTTAAGAGGGAAGGAAAACCTGGAGGAAATGGAATGAAGCAAGATCATGAACAGATTTGTAGATAAGGATCCAGGGCTCTGCAGTTTGGAGAGGGAACCAATAATACCAGGCTAATATAAGAGATTGGGGAATGATAGGTGAGTGGGATTTAGAATGGAGCAGCATATGTGTGCAAATCATATCAAATATTACACTAAATTAAAGAAAATACTGCAAATGCTTGAGATTTGAAATAAAGGAAAAACAAAGAGTGGTGGTGAAACTCAGTAACTCTGGTAGCATTTAGGGAAAAAGAAACACAGCTACCATTTTGAATCCAATAAAAAAGGAATTGAACGTCTTAATGATGACCATGAATTCAATGTCAATTGTTGGAAAAACCCATCTAGTTCACTAATGTCCTTTAGGGAAGGAAATCTGCCATCCTTATCTGGTCTGGCCTACATGTAACTCTAGACCCATAGCAATGTAGTTGACTCTTAACTGCCCTCTTGGCAATTAGGATGGGCAATAAATGCTGCCTAGCCAGTGATGCCTTCATCCTGTGAATGGATAAAAGAGAAAAACTCTGCTTGAATTATATGGGGAAGAGGGTCAAAAGTGATCATTTTCATATAGTTGAAAAACTTATGAATGCTGACCTCTATTTTGATTACATCTTGCACCCCTCCCCGGGCATTTTTTCCAGCTTTTGAGCTTTAAAAGATTAGCTACTCTTAGCAAGTTACAGAGTATGAGATTCTAATCTGTTCCATTTGCTGAGCATATTTACCCACTCAGTTAAGTTTAACTTTGTTCACACCAGCAGCCTGGGTTATAGCTCCAATCTATCAGAGTTCGCAATTTGCAATGCATGGAACAGTTAGTTGTTTTATCACAGTAACTTGCCTGGTTTCAAGAGTCACTATTGTGTGGTAGTTGTTCTTATCTCAAAGGTCAACAGCAGGATGAAAGCTTTTGCTTTCTGCTGGTTCTCTTTTGCGGAGGTGCTTCTTGTGGTTTGTCAGATTCCTTCCTGTTAGAAGCAGACTGTCGGTCGAATAGTTTACAAATGCTTTGTTTGAAACAGCAGCGATGGCAAAGTTTGCAGGTTCCAAAGTGCACAATGGAGGACCTCCTTGTCAGATGCCTGAAGGTATTCCCTGGCTGTTATGTTCTTCACTTCAGGTTGAGCTTAGTCAGCATCTGCTGAGATCGCTTGCTTGGCTTGATAATCATCTGCTGTACGTTAAATCAGACCAGGGAAACATTCAGTTACAGAATTGGCAGTTTCTGAGCTTCTACAGAAATAGATTTGTATTTTTGTTTCTGATTTCCTGCATCCTTGGTTCTTTGTTTCTGTTTGTTTAGGTTGAGCTTCTGTCTGCCGGGTTTGAAAATTATTTTAACTGATGGTCGTGTTGTACTTGAAGTAAGACATTATCTTTCTTGCCCTGTCATTAACCTATCGTGTTTTCAGAATTTTAATTTTCTCATTTGTCTCCTGCTTTCAAGCCCCTTTTTTATTATTTGCACGTTCATTACAATTATCTGGAATGGGGCAAGGTGCTTATTGTTCAGGTTCAGTTTGTTTTTAGAAACATTGATGTTTACATGATTCAGGCACATAGCTTGAGCATGCACAGATAATATAAGATGACAAAGTCTGCCTATTATTGGAAATGCCCCATTTCAGAGGGTGAGAAAGTAGATTAAGATGTAGTAGCACTCTTTTTTCGAAAAGGAACGAAAACTGCTGAGTTCTGAACAGGAGAAATTTCGTTAACAAAGTTAGGAAAATCCCCATTGGAATTACAAGAGTATTGCTACCTTGATAAACTGATGTGTGACGTTTCAGACGTGTTTATGAGTGTATGCTTACGCAATTGCAATGCCAATTAGGCTGCTGTTAAAATCTTGAAGTGATTAAGAGCTGCATTGCAATAGGTTGTATGAAATAACACAGCTATGGACTACACCTTGTGGTTTGATACTAGTATCTACTTTTCACTAATGGAAGCTGGAAACACCTAACATGCTGTCAAACGCTCCATTCAGAAGCTGAAGAGAATGTGTCGCAACTGCCCAGCTAATCATTGTTCAAATAAGGGTCTGATTTATAATGTTAATGAAAAGCTTATGGTCTGTTGACTGTTTCTCAATGTTAAATACACAAAATAAATTCTACTGAACTATAAAACTGTGTTGAGATGGCTGCAAGATACAGGTGATCTTAGAATTCAGATCAATTTTGCTTCACCTACATTATCCAAATGATATTAATGTGTTACAATCCCTGAAACCATTGATAACTTTTAGACAAAGCTTTGAATTCTTGCTGGCCAACTAAAAAAGATCATGCAAGAGTTATCATTTTCGACTTTAACTGTAACAAACTAAAGCAGACATCCACTCACCATGCCTGGACAGGTAACCAACATATTGCATTACAGGAAAGATGTCTCTCTTAACTTCTTGAAATGACCAAAAAGCCCACACCACATTTATACATTAGACCAAAATGTGTTTACACACAATATTATACTGCACTCTTCGCAGAACTGCAGTCTTAATTGTACCCCGTTTCAAAATTTCTCCTAACTTCCACCAGGATCACATCTCCCTGCCTTATAATATCTGGTGGTCATAGCAAACGGAAGTTAAAACACCTCCACAGTGCTGAAGTTGCACTGGTGATCTGCACCCATGGAAACTACACAGGCTATGCAAGCCTTCTCAGTCTTTGATAGTTTTATGGCTGTCTTCCCCGGTCCCATCTTCCCTTGATGCTTCAGAAAGTGAGCCTAAGCTAAATGAAAATTTGAACCGCAACTGTGACTCTTTCTCATTACCATTTGTGAGGTCTTTCTGTGTGCCTTGGCAGTCATATCTGCATTCACAGTGCCATTGCAAACAATAGTGAACCTTTGTAAAACCTTAATTGGATCTCAGTTTGAGTATTGTTACACGTCACATTTCCAGAAGGATTTTATTGCCTCAAAGAGGATACAACACTGATTTACCAGGATACTGTCTGGCATGAGGAAATACAAATATTAAGATGGACTTCAAAAATATTGTCTGTTTTCATTGTGGCAACATATTATGGACAATACAACACAAGTCTTTAAAATGATAGAAAAATGGGAGAAGGAATAAGATGGAGGCAGAAGTTTCAAGAAGCTAAAGGGTAAAAAATGAAACATCAATTTACAAGATTAAATGTGAGAGAATTGGGACATTGGGCAGTGAATACTTTGTTCATATGGACAGGATTATTAAGATGGCTGCTTTCCCATCCCAGCACCCAAAGAGTCAATACTGATCACATTCCTGCCAACCACTGCTGCTCAACCACTTTACACTCCAAGAAGCGTTAATTAGCCAGAAACAAGAAGTCTACATATCATCAGCGAGCAAGTCCGGCTCAGAGAGTTGGGACAAATCTGATTGGTCAGCAACTCAGCAGTCATGGTAACCCTGTGGCCAGAACTGGGACTGCAATGTTCTATAGTCCAGAGTCCAGTACGAATGGTCTCAAGGTGGAGAGAGGTGAGGTGAGGCCGGGTTGGAGTTGGGGGCAAGGGGGTAGTGAAGGTGTGATGAAGAAGTTGGGCTGAGGGAGCACCTGTGAGAGCCAGAGCTTACAGTGGGGAAGTGTGAAATGTGGAAAGGAGACCAGTGAATGAAGTTCCGCTACTTTGAAGGCTTCCCTCTGCCCCTGAACTGCTCCTGCCAGCCTGAAAATGGAGGCAAGGGTCAGAAATTGGCCCTTAAGTGGGCATTATTTGCCCACTTAGGGCCTCAGTTGGATAAGGTGGGCTGGCAGGCCTGGGCATTGCTCATCCCATTGTAAAATTACAGAGAGGTCAGGTTGTGAGTAGGAAATCTATCCAGGGAATTTTACAGGCCCCTCCTCTCTATAATCGAACAGAACGCTAAATTCAGCCCTACAAGACTGTGGAATTATCTTTTTAGGCAGTAACTATCTTGACCATCAAGACTAGATTGGGTCAAAGAAAGATAAATTACAATGCAGACGTCTTATTGGAACGGATTGGAAATGTTTAGTGGCATGGGGGATAACATGGATAAGGACTGAGTTGTATTGCAACTTTTGTAGATGGAATAAAAATTGGTTCACCAAACCTGTTTTGCTGTTGGGGAGTTGTTCACAATGGAAGCACAGAGCCTTTTCTGGAGGGTTCTCTCTGATCTGGGAAGTACAATTGCCTGTTTAAATTGTTTAATCAATCAACTTACCCTTTTTTAAAAGCCTTTCTGGAATATTTCAGGCTTAGGAACTGCATTAATCAATGGCAATTGTTTTGGATATTGATCTTGACCATCTTGTCACACACGTCCATATCGATATATTAACTTTTATAAAAGTAAACAAAATTACCAAACTAAGAAAAAAAATTGCATTCCAAAAAGTCATTCACTCCTTGCTTAATTGCTTTTTTGAGAATTCAGCTCAAAAAAAATTTGTATAATCTATCCCAATGGTTCACTACCAAAGGAAACCACAAATCTTAGATCAAGTTTTAGTGATGATTTTATGATAGGGACCCTCAAACCTGGAATGAGCATGTTTTGCTTGGCATTCTACAAAGGAGAATGAAGACACTTTCACCTAACTATAGTGCTGGGCTGAATATCAGGCAATTTTGTGGGTTAAATGTATCCAGCTCCATGGACTGCAAAAATATAGGAAGCTGCATTTGAACAGCTCCCCCAATACCTTCCGAATGCTGGGCAAGTTTCCCAAGGCTGGTGTGCACAATAAATCAGCTCTGTTCCACGGAAGTGGATAGCTAGTTATTGTTATTGAGGTAGGCAAAAGTGAGGACTGCAGATGCTGGAGATTGGAGTCTAGATTTGAGTGGTGCTGGAAAAGCACAGCAGGTCAGGCAGCATTGAGGAGCGGGAAAATCGACGTTTCGGGCAAAAATCCTTCATCAGGAATGACGACCCAATTCTTGGTTAATTTCTGTGGTCTCACCACCATTTCACCATCAGTGGAATGCTCCCCTCCCCCCACAACTGGAGGTTGTGCTTTGAGTCGACACCTCTCCTGGCTTAAAGCTAGAGGGACAGCAGGCCAAGAGGCTTCACATTGTGAGAAGGGGATTATATTTATGAGACGCCATAATCACGGCAAAGACTGATCAAGCGAAATGAATTCACCTTCAGGCCAAATCATTGACCAGTTTAGATGCCAATTATTTGATACTTGTGTGTGAAAGTCAGTGGGACTGTCTCCACCATTGAAGTGTGCTTGACCTGCTTCAGCAATGCCTGCCTCTCCCAGTGTAGCTGCCAGCTCTGAGGACTGCAGCGTGGCATGGTGGCTCAGTGGTAAGCACTGCCATCTCATAGCGCCAGGGTACCGAGTTTGATTTTAGCCATGGGTGGAGTTTGTATGTACCCCCCGTGTCTGCGTGAATTTCCTCCAAATGCTCTGGTTTCCTCCCACAGTCCAAAGCTGTGCAGGTTAGGTGGACTAGTTATGTCAAATTGCCCATTGTATTCAAAGATGTGCAGTTTGGTGGATTAGCCATGGGAAATACAGGGATAGGATAGGGGAGTGTGTATGGATAGGATGCTCTTCAGGGGGTCAGTGTGAACTTGATGAGCCAAATGGCCTGCTTCCACACTGTAGAGATTCTGTGATTCTATGACCGCCATCCCAGATGTCCTTAATATGAAGAAGATGTTGGTGTACATGAATTTGAGGGCTAAGGATTATCACTTCAGACCAATGTCAGGGTTGTGAATCCCACAGGTTCATTCTGACATCAATCTCATTCTCAATATCTTGTTTTAACCTTGGTTTTGTGCAGTGATTCAAAATGGCAAATGACGAGTCTTTGATATGAATACATGAAAATATACTTGACATTGGACATCACTAATGTGAGTGAGATTGAGCTGTGACCTAAAAAGGATTAATAAGTGGACGACGTCACCAAGTGGAGAAAAGAAAATTGTGTGTAGTTTGTTTGTGGTCTAGAACGTTATAAATAACTGTAGGTCACTGGTAGTAGTTTTGCCTTTCTGACAAATCATTGTGGGCTCAAGATCCATTCCAGAGAGCTGAGCATGTAATCTAGACTAATAATTGAAGTGCACTATTTCAAGTTACCCTTATTTATGAAGCTTTTTGAAATATTTATGAGAGTTATGCTTAAGTAATACATTAAACACATGCTGTCTGCCATCTCAGGTAGATCTAAACCATCCTAAGGAACTAATTGAATAAGAGAAAGAGTTCTCTCAATCTCCTAGGCAGGATTTATCCCTCAACCAATACCAGCTCATTTATTTCAGTATTGTTTATGGGAACTTGCTAGGTGCAAATTGGCATTTTCTACATTGCAATAGTGACTAAGCTACAAAAATACTTCAATGGTCATAAAAGTGGTTTTGAGTCTTCTAAAGTTCGCGAACAGTGCCATCTCAGTTTCCCATCTTTCTTTTTTTTATATATTTCACTGCTATACTTTGTTCATTAAATGCTATAGTGTCTCTCTAATTTTTCCTGTTCTAGGCACCGCCAAGATGTGTGAAACAGGAAACTTATCAAATGACCCTACAAGCTCATTATCGTACTATGGCGAATCATCTGATTCATACTACCGTGTTGACCGCTGGCAAAAACTCCGAACAGCTGTCCGGAAGCTAGAGTTCTGGGAAAACTTCAGTGCTGAACTGGCAGGATGTGGGTTCTTTTCTAACGTTTACAAAGTAAGAGAACCATTACTTACTACCTTAACGGTGCAAATCATAGGTACACCACTTATGCCAAGAATGAGATACCTTCTTGATTTTGTGCAAGTGAATACTTTGAAGGTTTAACTAAAGATTTGGTTGAAAATCCTTTCATATGGATCTTATAAGGGACAACTCATCTATTAGTAAATCACTTATTACTTAGTTCTGTTCTGAAGAAGAGTTATATTCAATGCAAAGCCTTAATTCTGTTTCTCTCATGACTTATGCTACTGGAGCTACTCAGTATTTCCAGCATTTTCTAATTGTATTTTATTATTAATGATTAGTTCTGTTTGAAAATATGAAATGGATCTTCACGGTATTGACAGTCTTGCAGGTGAACAAATTAGCTACTTGTTTTGAGACAATGTCTGCTCATGTACAGAAATACACAAATTATCCTTTGATGACTGAATAACTAAAGATCAGAATACTCAGCTTGATATTTATCACTAAAAATAATCTCCTAAGTATCTTGTCGAACAAAGAGGCAGAACAGTTAAAGAATAATCATGCCACACATGAACTGTGAATGTCTGATTCACACAGTCGGTATTTACTCATGGCATTTTCCAATGGTGATGTCCTATGTAACTAAAAGTACCAATACACTAGATACATAGAAAGAAATGCACCCTGTTTGTGTACTCTTGCTCATATGAATAATTGAGGCCAAGAAATTTCCAACATAATCTGGTGACATTCTATCACAATCTTAACATGAGACTGATGATTTAATTTCCTCCTATGCATCACAATGTTTTTGATGTTACATCCAGAAGAATGTCAAGTAGAAATATTGCCCAGGAAAAATTAATGTCCAGAATCACTTGTGATGAGTTATGATAGAAGTTTGTCTGAAAGGCATGGTAAGAAGATATAATGAGCAGTTACAAGGTCATTGATGCAGTAGATTAAAATTTGTATTGTCATTTGTCAGGTTCTTGGGTGGCATGGTGGCAGAGTCTTATAGCATCAGGGACCCAGGTTCGATTCCACCCTTGGGTCACTGACTGTATGGATTTTATAATTCTCCCCATGTCTGCGTGGGTTTCCTCCAAGTGCTCTGGTTTCTTCCCACAGTCCAAAAATGTGCACATTAGGTGAATTGGCCATGCTAAAATGCCCGCATGTCTAGGGATGTGCAGGCTAGGTGGGTTAGCCATGGGAAATACAGGGCTATGGGGATAGAATAGGGAATGGGGTTTGAGTGGGATGGTGTTTGGAGGGTCAATGCAGGCTCAATGGACCAAACAGCCACTTTCCATACTGTACAGATTCTTTGATTCTGAGCCTTTGCAATGCCTGTGCTGCTTCATTTTTCTTCCCTATGGCAATATTCTTTGCACCAATGTGATCCCAAGTTACTTTAGTTATTTGGATAATGTAAAATGACTCACAATGTTGTTGCCCAGGTCAGGTTGCTCCAGAGATATTCTGTGTCAACCACTGACATTCTGGCATCTACATTTACAAGAAAAGCTGTAAGTCACTTGCCGAGGCTTGAATATGGCCACGTATTGACCTGATTAACCCAATGCAAAATCATTCCCCAGCAGCATCTGAAACACAAAAAGAATACATGCTGAGGTGTTTTAACAACCAGAATTTCCTGCTTTGTCACACTTTGCAAGATGCCACCCATGAAGTCTGCAGCTACTGTCTAACTGAGACTGCGTCAATAAAGCAGAAAATAGAAATCTGAACCAACAGCTACACGCAGCTCCAGCTGCCATATAATTCAGAGCTGGCATGACCAGTCAGAGATATCTGGAAGGTCAGACCTGCCATCAATTCCCAAGCATTTATAGTCATTCATGGGATGAGGGCGTTGCTGGCCAGGCCAGCATCTATTGCTCATCCCTAATTGCCTAAGAGTCGATCGCATTCTTGTGGGTCTGGAGTCTGTCCATCATCTAAAAGGGACAAGACCCTGGATTTTTCTAACATGTAAAATAGAGGACAGGATCCTGAGCTCAGGCTGCAATAAATATACACAAAGCTAAAACAATTTCTGTCTGGGCTATTGTTCAGCCTGAAAGTCCAATTTACACCTCCACTCTAAGAGAACATTCGACTAAACCTAACACTCTAGACAGATGTGGAGGTGCCGGTGTGGGACTGGGGTGGACAAAGTTACAAATCACACAACACCAGGTTATAGTCCAACAGGTTTATTTGGAAGCACTAGCTTTTGGAGCGCTGCCCCTTCATCAGGTAGCTGTGGAACCTGATGAAGGAGCAACGCTCTGAAAGCTAATGCTTCCGAATAAACCTGTTGGACTATGACGTGGTATTGTGTGATTTTTAACTCTGGATTGAAACTAACTTTTATACCTGGGGCTACCCAATGCAGACATTATGGAATCTATTCAGATGCTGGACATTCAACTTCAATTAATATTCACTCACAGAGATATCGGGCATTCAACTTCAATCAAAATCTATTTACACAAATTCTTAACTGTCAGGAAGCCAATTGACTTCAAAGAGAACACCACTAATACCATGGCAAGTGCAGGTTTGGTGTGAAGATAAGAACCCCACAATTAGTATAATTGCAGGCTCTGATCTCACCTGAGAGAGCTATTCCCACAGCTATCTCCAAAAGAGGGATCCCAAACAACTACCTCCCCAAGAGCGATTCCCCAGCAGCTATTCCCCAAGCAGTGTTCCAAACAATGATCCCCAGAAGAATTCCAACAGCTAATTCTCACAGCTATTTCTGAGAGCAATCTGCACAGCTATCTCCAGGAGGCATCCCGACGGCAATTCCAAAACCTACCAACACAAGCCTGTTCAATACCAGGGGAACCAATAGCAACTGACCACAACCAGTAGACCTAAGAACTGACAACCTCCAAAAATCACAGACCCGACCAAGGCTTCAGACAGATCCTGAAGTGAAAACTGACCCACCAAACCACCACAAAGTAAGGAAACTCAAGTACTAACCCGATAAATGCAATACATGTCCTACTGCATCACTAGACTCAACCCAGACTCAAGGCTTACACCGTCTGAAGTCTTCATTGAGGCACCAGATACGGCAAGCAGGAACAGTCAGCTGTACTTCAAAACAATGTTTATCCTCAGTGGTGAGCTTAAACCCCCGAGACCCCAAATGTTCTAACCTGGAAAAGTTGGAACCTGTCAAAAAGTTGCAGGAAAAAGATGTGTGTGTGTGCGCGTACATGCTATTTGGAGACTCATCCTGCAAAAGGCAGCAGCACGGCCTTGGGGGTCCTGCAGGGGGTGGGGTCTCTCGTGGGGTGTGCTGCTGCCCAGTCTCCTGAACAGGGAGCAGACTTCACAGAAAACTGAGCCCCAGAGGAAAGATAATCAATTAACCGAATGAAATAGTGCCCACCCATCTCGTTTGGATAATTGAGGTTCCTCTGTTTTAATTACTGTCCTCTGTATAGTTTGTGTCAGTTTCACTGTTTATTATATTTACCTTTATTTCTTCTATTATAAATTTTCTTTTTAATAAATGTAGAGATTCTTTGGCCCTGAAACACCTGTCTACTGCCTTCTTCATTTGATATTCCTAAGTAAGTCCAGTATCAGAACCAGGAATCTGGGGGTGATTCGTACCACCTAAAATCAACAAATTACTGACTGCAAACAAGAACTCTACAAGTCACATGTAGCCAGACCAGGTAAGGTCAGCAGTTACCTTCCCTAAAGGACATTAGTGAATCAGATGAGTTTTTTCGACAATTGACAACGGATTTGTGGTCATCATAACTCCAAATCTTGATGTTAGCAAGCCGTGATGTCAGTTATCACCCACATGAGCTGCCACTCTGTCATGGGTTAGGTTACCCTGCAATGGGTTTCTTTATTTTCATTTCTGCTTGTTGTCTCTTCTTTTAAAAGAATGAGGGGGGTCTCACAGAAACATATCAAATTATGAAGGGATTAGCTATGATAGAATCAAGGAGGATTTTTCCACTGGCAGATGGAACTAGAACAAGAGAGCTTACCCTCAAAATTAGGGGGAGCAGATTTAGGACTGAATTGAGGAGAATCTTTTTCACCCAAAGGTTTGTAACTCTGTGGAATTCCCTGGCCAGTGAATTTGTTGAGGCGTCCTCATTGAATGTTTTTAAAGCTAAGATAGATGATTTTTGGAACAGTAAAGGAATTAAGGGTTATGGTGAGAGGGTGCGCAAGTGGAGCTGAGGCCACAAAAAGATCAGCCATGATCTTATTGAACAGTGAAGCAGGCTCAAAGGGCCAGATGGCCTACTCCTGCTCCTGGTTCTTATCTCTTACTCTCATGTAACATCAGCCTTTACAAAGTTTACTCATGCATTCAGTGCCACTGAGCTTCTCTAACAATTTCATCACCCTGTTGTTGATGTTTCCCTTTAATTAATCCTCTTATATAGTTTTTTTGACTGTAGATGCTTCATCTTTGTATTTTAGATTAGCAACATACTTACTTTCAGGGCCTAATTTTTAGGTAACGTGCTCAGAATAACAAACAGAAGACTTTTTTTAAAAAGTGCTGGACTTATTCTGTGCCTCCACTGGAACTTATTTCAATATCCAAAAAAACAGTAAAAACCTCAAAGTTTAGAATCAGGCAAATATATTGTACAAATTATGAAAAATTGAATATTTACATGTATAATAACTGAATTAACATTTTGAACAAAAATATTAAATTAACTAGATGCTAATCTTTTATTTTATATGTATAAAATATTCTTGTAACTGAAGAGTGACTGCGCTTAACCTAACTCACAGCACAGTAGAAAGCTATTCATCCTGCCAACCCACTGCAAGAGCCACTCAACTAGTCTCACTTGCCTGCTTTTTCTCCATAGCCCCATGAATCTTTTTTAATTCAGGTAATTATCCAGTGACCTTTAGAAAATTACATTTGAATTTGCTTCCATTGCATTTTCAAGCACTGCGTTCAAGATTCTAACCTCGCACTGCATAAAATTGTTTATTCCTATGTCGCCTCTGGATTTTTTGCTAGTCACTTTATATCAGTGCGTACTATTTCTGAACCCTTCAGTTTCCTGTATTCTTCTGTCTGGACTCCCCATGATTTGAAGTACCACTAAGTTATCTCTTGATGGAAATATTCTCAGCTAAACCAACCTATCCAAGTCTCAAGTCTCTTATCCCTCTTTTTTACACATGGTATCTGGAATTGGACACAAAACTCTAGTTGAGAACCATTGTTTTATGAAGGTAAGCACCTTGCTTTTTATAATCCATATCTCTGTTCAAAAAGCCAAGAATCTCATTTGCCTTAATAACCACTGATTGTTGGACATTTACCAGCAGGTCCTTCTACTCCTACACTCCCTTTAACATTGCTTCCTTTATTTTATATTGCTTTACCTTGTTCTTCCTGCCAAACTGTTTTCTTTCACACTTCTGTACAGTAATTTGTATCTGCCCATGTTCACCCATTCCAACATCCAGCCTACTTCTGAAGTCCACCACTATCTTTCTTATATTTAACAATACTTCTAAGTTGTGTGTGTCATTTGTGAATTTTGAAATTGTGCTCTGCATAGTCAAGGTCATTAAAAGATCAAGAAAAAGCTGTTCTTTAACACTGATCCATGTATCTAACTGACTTAATGATTTGAACAATTGTATCTATTTATGTAACCCTGAAACATTTGCCAAGCTTCCTGGCTTTAACTAGTTGTCAACCTGATTACAAAAAAGAGCTGTCAGTCATATGCATTACTGAAAGTGGCATATTTCCTTCCCTTGAGATTTGCAAAGCTTTGAATGTTCTTGGGCAAATGAAAACAATGTTTTCATTTAAGTAGATTAAGTTTGGGAGAAGATACATTCAGGAGGCATCAGATTATGCTTCGTTCCAGAAGGGTTAGTAGCTGAAGGGATACTGAGGGTATACTTTGCAACTAAATCATGGACAGACATCCAGAAAAAGATTCAAAAGATTGAGGGGAGAAGCAAGAATCCTCTCGAGTTGTTGTTGCGGGAAACTCAGAAAGTGTCTGTGAGATACGGTGTGTGCGTGTGTGTGCGTGTGAGAGAGAGAGAAAAGAGCTGTACAGCTAATAGAAAGTTTAAACCTTTGTGATTCGATTTGAATGCACATTTATTTGTTGGTGATTGAATGTTTGTGCTTTGTTCCCTGGTGTTTGAGATCCGGGACTGTTTTGAATCTGATTTCTATTATGGAAATTTAACATGATTTCTTTTAAGGTTATGGATTTTACAGTGATTATGAAATAAAATGTTAACTCTTGTTGCTTTTAAAGGTTATGACTGCCTTACTATCAGTTTCTAACTAATCTATTTTATCCTTACATAAAAGCTATTTATGGAGGACAGTTGAAGTTTCGATTCAACATTAGATTGTAATAAATCAAAAAAAAAAAAGATCCTATGGTTAATACCAGTGACGTTGGATTCGGCCATTATTCATGCATTGGAAGTTTTTTTTTAACTTGAATAGAGAAATCCTTTTAAGGCAGCTCCAGTTATTTCACGGCGTATGGCATTGTAATTGTGCAATGACTGGTCAGGACTACTTAGGAAAACAAACTTGGATTTAAATCAAGGGACTAAAACCGGGTAATTGTAGTGGATTTCAAAGTTGCGAACTGTATGCATTTTATAATTTAAATGTTAAATACTGAACACGTAAGATTCCAAAATGTACAGTTAGGAACATACTTTAAAGTACACAAGCAAAAATTGATACATTGTATTTGAAGTCACAGAAAGAAAGAGGCTCCTGGTATTTGTTGCTTGTCACCTGCATGTGTGGCTACTAAGGATAGCTGGTCGTGTCGTTTCGTGGCTAGTTGGTGTTCATGGATGCGGATCGTTAGCTGTCTTCCTGTTTGTCCTATGTGGTGTTTTGTCCAGTTCTTAGATGGGATTTTATATACTACATTGGTTTTGCTCATGTTGGGTATTGGGTCCTTTGTCCTGGTGAGTTGTTGTCTGAGAGTGGCTGTTGGTTTGTGTGCTGTTATGAGTCCTAGTGGTGGCAGTAGTCTGGCTGTCTGTTCAGAAATGCTCCTCATGTATGGTAGTATGGCTAGTCCTTTGGGTTGTGGCATGTCCTCATTCCGTTGTCTTTCCCTTCGGCATCTGTTGACGAAATTGTGGGGGCATCCGTTTTTGGTGAATACATTGTATAGGTGTTCTTCTTCCTCTTTTTGCAGTTCTGGTGTACTGCAGTGTGTTGTGGCCCTTTTGAACAGTGTCTTGATGCAAATTCTTTTGTGTGTGTTGGGTGTTTGCTTTAGTAGTTTCGGACTTGGTCTGTGTGTGTGGCTTTCCTGTATACCTTTGTGGTGAAATCTCCGTTTGGTGTTCTCTGTATCATCACGTCTAGGAATAGGAGTTGGTTGTCCTTTTCTTCCTCTCTAGTGAATCGGATTCCTGTGAGTGTGGCGTTGATGATCCGGTGTGTGTTCTCTACTTCTGTGTTTTTAATGATTACAAAGGTATCATCTACATATCTGACCCAGAGTTTGGGTTGAATTTGCGGTAAGACGATAGGACTGCGGTAAGACTGTTTGTTCTAACCTTTGCATTATCGCTTCTGCTATGAGTCCAGAGATGGGTGAGCTCATGGGTGTGCCATTGATTTGTTCATATATTTAGTTGTTGAATGTGAAGTGTGTTGTGAGGCATGGGTAGACTGGGCACAAGATTCCAATTGGCACTTTTGTTTTAAGCTCCAAAAGGCATGGGTTTATAAAATTGTTACATTTTGTCTCTTTAATTTGAGGTAAAATGTTGGAATGAAAAGGGTCATCTGACATACTCTGGCTTTTACCCAACAAGAAGCTTGGGTTGCTTGGTTGTGGGCGGCACGGTGGCACAGTGGTTAGCACTGCTGCCTCACAGCGCCTGAGACCCGGGTTCATTTCCCGCCTCAGGCGACTGACTGTGTGGAGTTTGCACGTTCTCCCCGTGTCTGCGTGGGTTTCCTCCGGGTGCTCCGGTTTCCTCCCACAGTCCAAAAGATGTGCAGGGTCAGGTGAATTGGCCATGCTAAATTGCCCGTAGTGTTAGGTAAGGGGTAAATGTAGGGGTATGGGTGGGTTTCGCTTCGGCGGGTCGGTGTGGACTTGTTGGGCCGAAGGGCCTGTTTCTACACTGTAATGTAATGTAATCTAATCTAATCTAATCTAATCTAATAAAGGGTTGCTCACAGGTTGATTTAATGGGAAGAAGGTACAGATATTTACACTGTATAGATAATATGAGGAACATCCTTTCAGAATGTAAGTTTCCAAGTCTCACCTAGTGTTTTAGGAATGTCATGCTTTACTTTATACTTTAGGCTGTCCATTTAATTCCAAGATAGAATAGCGTTGATGTCTAATGGATGGTCAATTAGCATTCCTCAGTGGATAAAAGACCCGTGTGATTCACATAAAATTATAAGAATTCGGAACACCAGTAGGCCATTCAGTCTCTCAGGACTGTACAGTCATTTGACCAGAACATGGCTGATCCTTACTGGAATCTTTAATTTCCTGTCTATCCTCAGTACCCTTTTTTGCCTTGTCATCAATGTTGCTATGGAGATGGCCATTATAGAATTGGCTTACAGGGTTTCCTAAGATTTCACTATATCTCCCAGACCCAAGTTTGTCTGCAAACGTCTAAGTGAGGGAGGAGATACATTGATGCAGAAGGTGAGTGAGAGCTCCTACTTAGATTGAAGAGACCCAGTTTGTGAGGATTTAA
This sequence comes from Chiloscyllium plagiosum, assembly GCF_004010195.1. Taxonomy (NCBI): domain Eukaryota; kingdom Metazoa; phylum Chordata; class Chondrichthyes; order Orectolobiformes; family Hemiscylliidae; genus Chiloscyllium; species Chiloscyllium plagiosum. Next base: position 18,042,749 of record NC_057739.1, on the reverse strand, counting down.
AATCCTCACCGTGAAACTTCCAGGGAGATTCTTCAAGAAGGGTTGCCCAGATTTGACTAGAGGGAGGAATCTTGAAGGTAGTACACAACTTGAAAGCCAGTTTGGAGCTTAATGGTTGCCTACTGGGAGAAGGAGAAAGAAAGCAGTCATTAGGAGTGGAGAACAGCTCAGGACAAGAGAAATGAAGAGTCCATTTCAGGTGTGGACTAAAGTATAGCAGAGTTTTTTCAGTTTGGTTAAAAGTTAAATGCAGAAAATTGTTTTCTTGGCTAGATTTAAGATATCCACAAAAATAGTGCTTTTTAAAAGTCTTCTAGTACAAGTGTTAAAACTTGAAATCTTGTCAGTCACTGAGAATGCAAATATCTCTTTAAAAAAGGTTATTGGTCTCCATGGGATCATAACAATCATCATGAATGGAATGCTGAGGGAAATGAAGCATGTGAACTACAAATTTTCCCCAATTTTTCCTTGTTTTAAATAATGTATTTATCTTGTTTATTTTCACAAATTTAGAACAATACTGCCAGTTCTCCTGCTAATCCTTGTACTTGTAAAAACAGCCTCAGTTCCTCAGCAGTCTCTCTTCATAATCAAATGCTTATTATTCTTAGAATTCCATACTGCTCATAGTGCCTACACATAGTGCTTCAACCCCAGTTCCCTGATATCTCACTAAGGTTGTTAATTACTAATATTGTCAAAAGCTTTCTGAAAGTTCAAACTCATTCTGTCATCTATAATCCCTGACACATAAGTCAGTAAGTTGTGATTCAAAGGAATATTTTACTCCCAAGCATTGGGGTAATTGACATAAAATGTGTAGCTTCATAATGATGAAAAGGAATTGCAGTTTAATTGCTTTGGAAATATAATCAAGTACTTGCAAAGTTCACGCTGAGGGAAACTACTCTCAGAACTCATTATGTTTATTAACCAGTTTGAACAATAGCAGTCAGTTCAATGCGGATATCCAAAACAAATCAATGTTTAATGAAGTTATACCAAAAGGAGCTGTTAATATCGGTATAATATTTCAAAGAGCACAACTTTAAATATTAAAATCCTTAAATAATAATGTTGTGCAATCACTACTGAACAGATGTATTGTTAAATTAAATTACATAGGAGCAATTCACCAAGCATTGCTCATTTTGTTAAACTTGAAAGGGTTCAGAAAAGATTTACAATGATGTTGGCGGGATAGGAGGGTTTGAGCTGTAAGGAGAGGCTAAGTAGGCTGGGATTATATTCCCTGGGGTGTGCAGGCTGAGGAGTGACCTAATAGAAGTTTATAAAATCATGAGGGGCATGGATAGGATGAATAGTCAAAGTACTTTCCCCATTTCAAGGTAAGGGATCCAAAACTAGATGGCTTAGGTTTAAGGTGAGAGGGGGAAAATTAAAAGGGACCTGAGGGCCAGGCTTTTCCTACAGAGGGTGGTGTCTGTGTGGAATGAATTGCCAGATGAAGTGGTGGAGGCTTATACAATTACAACATTTAAAAAGCATTTCGATGGGTAAATAAATAGGAAGGGTTTGGAGGAGTAAAGGCCAAATGCTGGCATATGGGACTTGATTAATTTAGGATATCTGGTCAGCATGGACAAGTTGGACCTAAGGGTATATTTCCGTGTTGTACATCTCTGTAACTCTATAATAGTGAAATTATTTCGTGATTTTATGTAATAATGGCCCAAAATGCCTTTTTCATTGAAGTGAACAATCAAAGGATTTTCAAGCAAAATGGAGTTAAAATTTGAAAGGAAACTTCAGGTTAAATTTATGTTATTTATTTAGCAAATGCAAAACTCGAAATGCAGGCAATGGTCTCTTTTTCTCAGTTTAAGATGATTAATCATCACTTAGTCTGTCAAGATGGTATTCCTCAGTTAAAATCCAGCATGTCTGCTCTCCACCAATGCATAAGTGATTTGTACTGAGGCCCAATGATAGAGGTTGCTGGCACAGGGGTCTGGCCAGTCTGGGCCTATCAAGGACCAGTCTTTGCTTGGTAATTAAAAGCCTGTCATTCAACAGATGGAGTTGGTCACCAGGAATTTGTTAATAACTTGCAGTATTTGCTATACCTTGATCCAAAAAATTCCTGCTGATCATCTTGCTCAGGCAGGTTGTACCAAGTGAAGTGTTGTGATGGAAAGTGTTCAGCATATGGGTTGACTAAGTCAACATGCCGTGGTAAGTGAGTTGCTGTATGGATGGTTTCAACTAGTATATATGTTTTCATCAATCAGTTGATGTGCAGTCTGTTGTGATATAACGTGATAGGTCTGTTCCCGTGCGATCCTGTTTTATAAGAAAATCGTGTAACAGCAGCACAATGGGACCAGAATTGTGCTATAGCTAATACAAATAAGGAAAGTTTGCATTCTACAAATAATGATCTAAATTCTTCAATCGCCTTATAGTCAATTTGCATTGAAGAAATGCATGTTATAGCAGAATCGGCTGTATAGTACTCTGCTCAGGACAAAATTTATTACATTTCAAATCAGGAAATAAAGAGGAATATTGATTTTAAGGTACTTGCATGTGTTTTCTGTTCTTTACTCCTACTTCAAGGGGGAAAGTGATGGCCTAGTGGTATTATTGCTGGACTGTTAATCTGCATACGCAAGTAGTGTTTTGGGGACCCTGGTTCAAATCCTGCCATGGCAGATAGTAGAGTTTGAATTCAGTGAAAATCTGGAATTAAGAATCAAATGATGACCTTGAATTGATTGTTGGTGGTTGGGGAACATCTAGTTCACTAATGTCCTTTAAGGAAGGAAAATGCCATTTTTACCTAGTCTGACCTACATGTGAATCCAAATGCATAGCAATGTAAATTGACTTTTAACTGCCCTCTAGGCAATAATGCTGATTTAACTGGTGATAGGCTCTATCTGTGACTGAATTAAAAAGAAGAAAAAATTGTTGCACAAATCCAATATTGCTTCTTGGATTACAGGTGATATAACATATTGCCGATTACATGATAAATATATCAATGTATGAGAGTTCCTTCTGCAGTTTAATACATTTTGGTAGCATTATATATTAATAGAGTTGAGTTTGATGCTGAATACAGGAAATACATCAAGCATGAATGTAAGTTCACTAGATATCAGGTTTCATTAAGTAAATTTTCAGTGTGTTTTTGAGTGAATGCTGCTATGACACTCTCATTCATTAAGTGATGACATGTTTTTCAGCTTTGATGACTGCTGTTTAAAATGTCACTTGAATGAAATGAGTCTTAAAGAAGAAGCCCCAGTGGCAGGTACATAATAAATTGAGCTGGCAGCTGTTTAGAATTAAAAATGATGTGGAGGACTGGGGTGGACAAAGTTAAAAATCACACGATACCAGGTTATAGTCCAACATGTTTATTTGGAAGTACAAGCTTTCAGAGCACTGCTCCTTCATCAGGTAACTAGTGGGGCAGGATCATAGGACGCAGAATTATAGTTAAAGATCAAAGTGTCATACAATTGATGCGATGCATTGAAGAAACCTTGATTGCTGTTAAGTCTCTTATCTCTAAGAATGGATTGCAGGTTTTGATTCATTAATATGTAAATCCCAGAATTTCTTTCAAGTCACATTCCTGAGATAACCTGAAGGTTTTATAAAAAGAAGGTGACATCTCAGCTCAGACAATGTATTAAAGGTGTGGAGTTAGAATCTGTATGTATTCCAACCTTGAATCAGACTGGTTCTATTTTCAAAGTAAGAATTTATAAAATGTCATATGGACTGACTGCCGAAACATGAAGTACATGGGGATGATTTACTACATTAAGGATCCTATATAATTGCGATTTATTGTTGATCAAATGAACAACTGATAGACAACATTATGAAGGTTTTAAAACAATTTATGTCTTCTGTAAATTCTCTTTGAACAATTTCATTTATTAGTTACAAAAATATTCGCAATTCAAAAAAAATAGTTGTTTCATTGTTCGGAATAGTGAGAGCGAACAGTAATGAGACTTTCTGGAATTAGCCCAAATTAAACAACATTATTATGTGCAATGAAGATTACATTATCGCAGGTAAGAGAAATGTGGGGTCGTGTTTTGGGCATCTGCAGAAAGACTGGATGAATAATTGATATTAATTAATTTTAATTGCTTTGTCTCATTATATTCAGGTGATGGTAATATTGGACAAGTCAGATCCCAGGATGGAATCTGGCTTGATAGCCCATGAGTTTTATTTTTGCAATTTGGCTACCATAGGACAATATCCAAAAGTTGCTGCCAACTTATTTTAACAAAAGGACATCAAGGTTTATTTTGCATAAAAGGAAAAGGAACACAACTTACTTAACATTATCGAAACATTATTCGAAATAGACTTAGTACAAATATCATCAATAAAGATTCAACCGTTTGGCCTGTTTCCACACTGTAAGTAATCTAATCTAATCAAACCGTTTATCCCTGAACAATGACCTTACAGATACTTAACCTTCAGTATTGGGTCACTCTGTTTAAAACCCCTATTTCGGTTGGCATAGCTATAGTTGGTTTATTTCCAGTAAACATCAGCATTTACTCAGTGCTAGCTTCTTCAGCAAATTTCTTTTCATGTACTCCTTTACAAATTACTAACGGCTCACTTGTTTCTTAATGTGAGTTCCTTAAATCCCTCTTCCATAGCCTTATGTTTCTGAAGCTTCTCAGGACTTCCTTCTCCAGCCCTGACCATTATGGAAACTGTTAAGTTTCACTGCTGCTTTTTCACTCTGAAAAAAATCCTACATACATACACTTGAAGGAAACCTTCACACTTACAGAACTTCTGAATCATTCTCTCTCAAACAAGAAGCTTTCTGTAACTGTCTCCCTGTGTCACAGAGCACTTTGTTTCTTGGAAACAGGCCTCAAATAAAAACCAAAAGAGCTGAAGGTGTTGTAAATCAGAAACACAAACAGAAATAGCTGGAAAAGCTCAGCAGGTCTGGCAGCATCTATGAAGAGAAATCAGAGTGAACATTTTGGCTCAAGTGACCTTTTCTCAGTTACCCGGCTAGGGTTTTCCAGCCATTTCTGTTTTTGCTTTTGTTTTCTCTTTTTTACTTTTTCTTTTACTATCTACCTGAAGAATTTCTTTAAAATGTCATTTAAATGCAAATGAACATGAGACAATCTGGCACAACTAACAGAACTCAAATTAAATTAAAATTTCCTTAGCAGCTTAAAAACATAAAGCCATTATAATCTCAGGTGAGGTTAAGACCTTCATGAGACCTCAACTGGTAGAGGAATTGAACCTTGAATTGTTGGCCTCACTCTATTGACCAGCATTTACCCAACAGAGCTAACCTTTGTAACGTGCACACTAGTGAAATACAAATCAAGCTTAAAGCTATATACAGTTCTATCCACTTCAGAACCCAAGTTTCCAAATAATAATAATCATGAGCTTTCACTAGAGTGAGCATTAACTGTGAATTCACATGAACTCCTATATGTAGAAGCAGATTTAAACTGTCTTTGTTGGGCTGGGGATACACGTTTATAGTGTCAATCTGTTGAAACAAAAGCTTAAGCAGTTAAAGAATAGGCCTTAGTTCTATCTTTCATCAGCTACTAGCTACATTGTAATAAATGTGACCAGCATTGATTCTTCTTTAAGTTCATAGTCTGAAAGGAACAATCTCGGATTTTTTTAAATTCTAGCTATCTGTGGAGAGATTTTTATTGAAGTGCTGACATTTCTCTGTTAATTTAATACTGGAAAAGAGACGTCATAAAATCAAAGGCTAAATCATTGTGAAGAGAACCAGTGCAATTGAATTATGCTAAGTTTATTTGGCTTGATCACACTTACGAGGAATTTAAAACATATTATGCTATGGAGGACTATTTACTCTTGTATTACAATTCCGTTATTAGTTCTGGGAGTCATAAAATATGCAGTTGTGTTTGTGTGCCATGGAAATATTCATAATTTTGTGTTAGCGATGATGATGGCAGTAAAGAGATATACAAATTAGAAAAGTGCTTGATTGCTGACATTCTTCAGAGTACAATAAATATTCAAATGTGATTAATTTTAATTTTAATTTCCCAACAATAAAAAAAATCCTGTTATTGTCACCCAGAAATATTGGAATTGTATGATTGTTTAATACAGCTTGATTATAACCATGATGTTCATTACACTATCTCTCCAGCTTGAAGTTCAAACTTGTCTAATCCTGTTAGTCACCTTCCTAACTAAAAGGAAGTGGAGTGGAGTTATTGTGAGCAGTGGAGAGGATTTGATCCCTATGTTACAACTTAAGTATTGGGTGAATGACAGGTGTCTTCTCTCTAGGGTGGGAGATTTCAAAACTAGGTGACATATTTTTAAGGTGAGAGGTGAAAGATTTAAAAAAGATATGAGGGTAATTTGTTTTATACCGAGGGTGGTTTGTGTGTGGAATGAACTTCCGTAGGAAGTGGTGGATGCATGTTTAAAAGACATTTAGATAAATACACGAATGAGAAATGTTTGGAGGGATATGGGCCAAGAGCAGGCAGGTGGGATTAGTTTAGTTTGGGATTATGGTCAGCATGGACTGGTTGGACCGAAGAGTTTGTCTTTCAGTGCTGTAAGACTCTATGGATTAATGTTTGTGAGTTCTCATGGAATAGGGACTGAGAAACAAGGTAATTTTAAAAATAAATGAATCAAATAGTTCCTATTTTAAATATCGTACGCAGGATTCTGCAATCCACAATGAAGCAACAAAAATCACTTTTTATCTTTAAAAACACAGTCCACAAAACCTGATGATCTTGGTGCAAGAATTTACCCTTATGATTATTTTGAATTTGTTGTCGAACAGGGTAAACAGCCAGTCAAATAGAAATATTGTTACCAACTACAAACCAGAAAGTAAAGTACATTGAATCCTGTCAATTTTAAATATTACATTTTACAGACAGTGAAATAATCCAATGAGACTGGTATCCCAACTCCAAGTTACCCTTTATTTACACATGAGCAGTCCTTGACTTTAGTACTGCCTCTTCAGAATCAGATATCAGAGCATCAGTATCCTTTTTGTCTGTCAGTCAGGGCTCTCTGATTGGACCAGGTTAACAGCCCTAATCAGGGAACTCATTATCAATGATGTCCAGCTGGGTGACCTCAGTCAAATTTCTACAAATAGGAAAAGAAATGGTTAGAAAATATGTGTGGAGTTAGAAGCTGAAATATCATAAATAAACTCTAAAAGATGTATTTTAAAGCCCTTGTAAAAGTTTCATTTTTTGAATGAGGTAGCTGCATTGTTCCATCTATATAATTACTACTAACCAACATTATTCATCCTGAAGAAGAAATTGTATGTTTATTGAAAATCAGATTTCTCCGTAATGCTTAGGGATTGACTCTGGGTGGACCTCAACAGTGCTCACTTTGGAGAAAGCAAAAATCACTGACTTCATCTTTTGGATGTCTATGTTTAACTGCTTACCTGTGGACTCCAGAAGTGCTGTCAATTTTAGGTAATAATAGACAGTGAACTCAGATAGTTTACCTCAATACTACTGCAAAAAAATGGGGCTGTGCTTTCTTAACTACTTTCGGGAATGTAAATGATACTGACTTAAGATGCTTAATACTGGAAATTAAATTTCAAGTTTCCTTGAGATTTCCACAATTCTCCTTTGAGACCGGATAAAAATTTGGAGGGATCAATGAATTCAGTTAAATCCCCAATATTTTAGATAGCTCACTGCAAGATTGGGATTGATGATCTGCATGACATTTCTTGCTTCTTGTTTTTTTGTGTTCTTTCATTGATAGTAACAATGGAAATGGTGTGTCATTCTTTCTCGTGAAGGCGTAGAGTTAAGGTTGATTTTGTTTGTGCGGGGTCTCCATCACTCTCCCTATTCCCTCATTACAAAGGTTACATTTACTGGGATGGCACAGCTGGAAAACTTGAATCTATTCCTCACCTCAGAAAACACATTTAAACAAACTGTCAAGAACTTCAAGACTTCTTTTTCCTCTTATTAGGGCCAATGTCATTCCTGCAGAAGAGGATAGTTCCAGTTATAAAATTCATTCAATGCAGAATGTGCAGTGGCTATATGTGCAAGAGATGGAACAATATCCACATATCCCAGAACATTACAATTGCACATATTGGAGCCAATGACATAAGAAGGGAAAAGGTTGACATTCTGAATGGAGATTACAGAGAGTTAGGCAGGAATTTAAAAAAGGGGGTCCTTAAGAGTAGTAATATCTGAAGATTACTCCCAGTGCTATGAGCTAGTGAGGGCAGGAAAAGGAGGTTAGAACAGATGAATGCATAGCTGAGGAGCTGGTGTATGGGAGAAGGATTCACATTTTTGGATCATTGGACTCTCTTTTGGGATAGAAGTGACCTGTACAAGAAGGACGGATTGCACCTAAATCGGAAGGGGACTAATATACTGGCAGGGAGGTTTGCTAGAGCTACTTTTGAGGATTTAAACTAGTAAGGTGGGGGTGGGGGGTGGTTAGGGGGCCCAGGGAGATAGTGAGGAAAGAGGTCAATCTGAGACTGGTACAGTTGAGAATAGACGCGAGTCAAACAGTCAGGGCAGGCAGGGACAAGGTAGGACTAATAAATTAAACTGAATATATTTCAATGCAAGAGGCCTAACAGGGAAGGCAGATGAACTTAGGGCATAGTTAGGAACATGGGACTGGGATACCATAACAATTACAGAAACATGACTCAGGGATGGGCAGGACTGCCAGCTTAATTTTCCAGGATACAAATGCGACAGAAATTATAGAAAGGGAGGCAAGAGAGGAGGGGAGTGACGTTTTTGATAAGCGATAGCATTACAGCTGTACTGAGGGAGGACATTCCTGGAAATACATCCAGGGAAGTTATTTGGGTGGAACTGAGAAATAAGAAAGAGATGATCACCTTATTGGGTTTGTATTACAGATCCCGTAATAGTCAGAGGGAAATTGAGAAACAAACTTGTAAGGAGATCTCAGCTATCTGTAAGAATAATAGAGTGGTTATGGTAGGGGATTTTAACTTTCCAAACATAGACTGGACTGCCATAGCATTAAGGGTTCAAATGGAGAGGAATTTATTAAGTGTGTACAAGACAAATTTCTGATTCAGCATGTGGATGTACCTACTAGAGAAGGTGCAAAACTTGACATACTCTTGGGAAATAAGGCAGGGCAGATGTCTGAGGTGTCAGTGTGGGAGCACTTTGGTGCCAGCGACCATAATTCTATTAGATTTAAAATAGTGATGGAAAAGAATAGCCCAGATCTAAATGTTGAAGTTCTAAATTGGAGAAAGGCCAATTTTGACAGTATTAGGCAAGAACTTTCAAAAACTGACTGGGGGTAGATGTTCGCAGGTAAAGGGACGACTGGAAAATGGGAAGCCTTCAGGAATGAGATAACGAGAATCCAGAGAAAATATATTCCTGTTAGAGTGAAAGGAAAGGCTGGTAGGTATAGGGAATGCTGGATGACTAAAGAAATTGAGGAGAAAGTGAGGACTGCAGATGCTGGAGATCAGAGCTGAAAATGTGTTGCTGGAAAAGCGCAGCAGGTCAGGCAGCATCCAAGGAACAGGAGAATCGACGCTTCGGGTATAAGCCCTTCTTCAGGAATGAGGAAAGTGTGTCCAGCAGGCTAAGATAAAAGGTAGGGAGGAGGGACTTGGGGGAGGGGCGTTGGAAATGCGATAGGTGGA
>NC_057739.1:18029159-18032567 GCF_004010195.1 Chiloscyllium plagiosum | reverse complement strand
CGCTGATAGGGGAGGGGAGGGAAATATATCCCTGGTGGTGGGGTCCGTTTGGAGGTAGCGGAAATGACGGCGGATGATACGCTGTACATGGAGGTTGGTGGGGTGGTAGGTGAGGACCAGTGGGGTTCTGTCCTTGTGGCGGTTGGAGGGGTGGGGCTCAAGGGCAGAGGAGCAGGAAGTGGAAGAGATGTGGTGGAGGGCATTGTCGATCATATCTGGGGGGAAATTGCGGTCCTTGAAGAAGGAGGCCATCTGGGTTGTACGAGGGTTTGGTTAAGAAAAAGAAGGAAGCATATGTAAGGTACAGGCAGGATAGATCGAGTGAATCCTTAGAAGAGTATAAAGGCAGTAGGAGTATATTTAAGAGGGAAATTGGGATGGCAAAATGGGCAGCACGGTGGCACAGTGGTTAACACTGCTGCCTCATAGCGCCAGAGACCCGGGTTCAATTCCTGCCTCAGGCGACTCTCTGTGTGGAGTTTGCAAAATCTCCCCGTGTCTGCGTGGGTTTCCTCTGGGTGCTCCAGTTTCCTCCCACAATCCAAAAATGTGCAAGTAAGGTGAATTGGCCATGCTAAATTGCCCGTAGTGTTAGGTGAAGGGGTAAATGTAGAGGAATGGGTCTGGGTGGGTTGCGCTATGCGGGTCGGCAGGTCGGTGTGGATTTGTTGGGCTGAAGGGCCTGTTTCCACGCTGTAAGTAATCTAATCTAATCTAAAAAGGGGACATGAGAGATAGCTTTGGCAAATAGAATTAAGGAGAATCCAAAGGGTTTTTACAAATACATTAAGGACATAAGGGTAACTAGGAAGAGAACAGGGTCCCTCAAAGATCAGCAAAGTGGCCTTTGTGTGGAGCCACAGAAAATGGGGGAGATACTAAACAAGTATTTTACATCAGTATTTACTGTGGAAAAGGATATGGAAGATATAGACTGTCGGGAAATAGATGGTGACACCTTGCAAAATGTCCATATTATAGAGGAGGAAGTGCTGGATGTCTTGAAATGCATAAAAGTGGATAAATCCCCACGACCTGATCAGGTGTACCCAAGAACCCCGTGGGAAGCTAGAGAAGTGATTGCTGGGCCTCTTGCTCAGATATTTGTATCATCGATAGTCACAGGGGAGGTGTCGGAAGACTGGAGGTTGGCTAACATGGTGCCACTGTTTAAGAAGGGTGATAATGACAAGCCAGGGAAGTATAGACCAGAGAGCCTGATGTCATTTGTGGGCAAGTTGTTGGAGGGAATCCTGAGGGACACGATGTACATGTATTTGGAAAGGCAAGGACTGATTAGAGATAGTCAGCATGGCTTTGTGTGTGAGAAATCATGTCTCACAAACTTGATTGAGTTTTTTGAAGAAGTAACAAAGAGGATTGATGAGGGCAGAGCAGTAGATGTGATCTATATAGACTTCAGTAAGGGGTTAGCAAGGTTAGATCTCATGGAACGCAGGGAGAACGAGCCATTTGGATACAGAACTGGCTCAAAGGTACAAGACAGAGGGTGGTGGTGGAGGGTTATTTCTCAGACTGGAGGCCTGTGACCAGTGGAGTGCCACAAGAAATTGCACTGGGTCCTCTACTTTTTGTCATTTACATAAATGATTTGGATGCGAGCATAAGAGGTACAGTTAGTACGTTTGCGGGTGACACCAAAATTGGAGGTGTAGTGGACAGCGAACAGGATGACCTCAAATTACAACAGGATCTGGACCAGATGGGCCAGTGGGCTGAAAAATGGCAGATGGAGTTTAATTCAAATAAATGCGAGGTGCTGCATTTTGGGAAAGCAAATCTTAGCAGAACTTATACACTTAATGGTAAGGTCCTAGGGAGTGTTGCTGAACAAAAAGACCATGGAGTGCAGGTTCATAGCTCCTTGAAAGTGGAGTCGCAGGTAGATAGGACAGTGAAGAAGGTGTTTGATATGCTTTCTTTTCTTGTTCAGAGTATTGAGTACAGGAGTTGGGAGATCATGTTGCGGCTGTATAGGACATTAGTTAGGCCACGGTTGGAATATTGCGTGCAATTCTGGTCTCCTTCCTAAGTTTACAAGGATGTTGCCAGTGTTGGAGAATTTGAGCTACAGGGAGAGGCTAAACAGGCTGGGGCTGTTTTCCCTGAGGCATCGGAGGGGGTGACCCTATAGAGGTTTACAAAATTATGAGGGGCATGGATAGGATAAATAGATAAATTCTTTTCCCTGGGGTCAGGGAGTCCAGAACTAGAGGGCATAGGTTTAGGGTGAGAGGGGAAAGTTATAAAAGGGACCTAAGGGGCAACTTTTTTACCCAGAGGGTGGTACATTTATGGAATGAGCTGCCAGAGGAAGTGGTGGAGGCTGGTACAATTGCAACATTTAAGAGGCATTTGGATGGGTATATGAATAGGAAGAGTTTGGAGGGATATGGGCCGGGTGCTGGCAGGTGGGACTAGATTGGGTTGGGATATCTGGTCAGCATGAACGGGTTGGATTGAACAGTCTGTTTCCATGCTGTACATCTCTATGACTCTAACTGTTACACTGATTTGATTTAGAACTGTGTCTTTAATTTACAGTAAAATGAAGGAGATTGTGTGGTTGTTTCTGAAGTCTGTCTGACAGAAACAATGGATGGCCTGATTGTTAAAGATTGAAGGCCTACCAGGTTGTTTTCCTGGGGAGAGTTTTCCAAGGGTTTGCACTTGAAGAACAAGCCAACAGTGTGTTTGCAGTGGATTTACTGAGAGTCTCCAACAACCCAGAACAATATTGAGTGTGTGGGGCCACAATCAGTTCTATTTTAACCTATTTTCTTCCACTTCAAAAGAGATTTGGGTTTTCAGAGATGGCTAATCAGCATTTCTAACTGCATACAAAACCAATGTGATTCATGTTGCCATCAAGATTGGCTTTGAGTGGGAAATGATTTGAAACTGAAGACTCTCAAACAAGATTCACCTGTTTGATTCCAGGAGATGGAAGACTGCTACGGCTGAGAGAATGCTGTAATCCATCATGCAGAGATGGGGGAGAGAAAGGCACTTGTGCTTCACAAGTAGGGCAGGCACTCCTTACAAGTCAGGTGCTGAAAGTGGAGAAAGTATGTCATTCAAACACATGGAAAGTATAGTCTTAGACCCCAGTGCCAGATACCAAAAATAAAAATTCAGATTCACCCATTGAAACAGACAACTAGGATGTATACCAGACTGTTCAGGCAGCATCCAAGGAGCTTCGAAATCGACGTTTCGGGCAAAAGCAGTGAGCCTGAAGCATGGAGAGATAAGCTAGAGGAGGGTGGGGGTGTGGAGAAAGTAGCATAGAGGACAATGGGTGAGTGGGGGAGGCGATGAAGGTGATAGGTCAGGGAGGAGAGGGTGGAGTGGATAGGTGGAAAAGGAAATAGGCAGGTAGGACAA
>NC_057739.1:18011835-18028516 GCF_004010195.1 Chiloscyllium plagiosum | reverse complement strand
TTGACCTGCAATCTTCTTCCCGACCTCTCCGCCCCACCCCCTCTCCAGCCTATCGCCCTCACCCTCACCTCCTTCCACCTATCGTATTCACAGCGCCCCTCCCCCAAATCCCCTCCCCCCCTATCTTTTATCTCAGCCTGCCTGGCACACCAGCCTCATTCCTGAAGAAGGCCTTATGCCCGAAACGTCGATTCTCCTGCTTCTCAGATGCTGCCTGGCCTGCTGTGTTTTTCCAGCATCACATTTTTCAACTCTGGTCTCCAGCATCTGCAGTCCTCACTTTCTCCTATACAATGTACAAGTCAGACCATAGCTGTAAAACTGAAAGCAGTTTTGGCCCTCATACCTATGGAAAGATATAGCGACATTGAAGGAAGTCCAGAAGTTGTTAATTTGGTTGATCCTGAGTCTGGAGGGATTTTCTCATGAGGAGAGATTGTGTAGATTGGGCTTGTACTAGTTGGAGTTTATAAGAATGAGTCTACACTATAAAGAACAATACAAGATTCTCAGAAAGATTTAGAGGGTAGATGCAGAGAGATTGTTTTGCTTTGTGAGAGTCAAAGAAGAGAGGGTACAGTTTCCATAAGGAGTTACCCATTAAAACAGAGGTGAGGAAGATTTTTGTTTTCTCTGAGGGTAGTAGATCTGTAGAATTTCTTGCCGCAGAGGGCTGTTGAGGCTGGGACATTGTGTATTCAAGTTCGAAACAGACAAATTGCTAATCAGTAAGGAAATCAAGGATTATAGGGGAAAAAGCAGGAAAATGAAATTGAGGAATATCAGATCTCAATGAATGGTGAAGATGACTTAATGGGTCAAATGGTTTAGTTCCTCTGCTACATCTTATTGCCTTATGATCTTATGGCTTGCTGAAATAAAGATTGAAAATCATATTCCTGACCTCACATGCCCTTTAACAAACTCCTTAAAGAACCTAATGGCCTGGACTTGGCAGCAAGGAGGTTCCTAGTACCCTTCACACAGCTGGCCCTTTGAAATTTAAATCTGTCTGCGATGCATGGGGATTCTGACATGACCTCCAACACTATTCTGTCTTGGGTACTGACCAGACAGGCACTTGAAAATCTCACTCCAGGACACTAATCCTTGACAGTTTATCCATCCTCTGAGAGAAGTACTGCCCTGAGATCATTTACATCCATTTGAGAATGTTGAAGGGTCCTTGGTTTCATGTCTCATTCAAAAGATGATGCCTCTACCGATGCAGAACTCCCTCAGTATTGCACTTGAGTCTTAACCTAAGTTGTTCTCTCAGGTCCTGAACCTGTAGCCTCTTGACTTAGAGGCAAGAATGCCTAAGGTTGACACATCATATATAATTTAAAAACACTCAAAAGGGATCTTGCGCTGCACCCCCTGTGAAATGATTCATAATTTACCATAAAGTCATCAACCTGAAACATGGACTCTGTTTCTTTCCATTGACACTGAGTTTTTACAGCAAGTTTTATTCTTTTTTCAAGTTTCCAACGTCCACAGTATGTTGCTTTTGTCATAAATCTGCTCGATTGTTGTCAGTTCAATTTCGATCTTGCCCTAGCACAGAGAATTTACTACTTCAAAGGGAGCCATTTAGTGTCCCTGTAGGAACCATTAATATTGGAGATCACAGAGGAAGCATGGATTTAAACAGTGCCAAACTCATATTTTTCAAAAACTGGACTTTCTGTGGCAGTGTGAATAACATACTGGGGAGAAGGTTCCCAGGCTCTAAACAACATGGGTAATGGCAAGAAATTTTGGGAAAATCTGGTGAGAATTCCAGTGAGGCCCCTTGCAGCATGGAGACTGACAAGTTGTAATGTCACTGCTGTCGGGTCAAAAAATCATTCTAGTGAGGGGCAAGAAGCCTATTAATGGGGATTATCATTCATTCTCATCCACATTGCTACCAAGTACATCCTCATTAATATGGAGGTTTTCATTCTTCTGAATGCCATAGTCCTATGTCAGCATGACACTTGCACCATGTATCAACTGTCTGCTCCTCAGTACACTGCATATGCATCCACTGAATGGTTGTAAAGGAACATTTTAAGGGAGTAGTCCCCAATCAAGTTAAAGGAATCAAGATACAGGGAATATGGATACAGTAGGCCAAGAGCAGCCTCAAGTCTCAGGGTCAGTGGTCAGTAACTGTGCTGTCTAGGCAATGAGTCATGTCTGCCTTACGTCTAATGCATTCTTGGACTTATGGGAAGACAGTCGACAGAGGAGCATGACAATGATTAGTTAGGGTCTGGTCGCTCATCATCCTGCGCTGTCTGGGTGAGTCAGTCAAGGACATTACTTCGGAGGGTAATACTCAAGCACCAGTGACTCATCCATGCTTTGTATACCTTAGCCATTAGCCTAAAGTCTGCAGATTAATTTCTTCTTCCAAGTGCTCCTGACCACTAGGTGCAAGATAACAAATTATGCTTCTAATTAGTTATTATTTTGTTGCATTTTACTTTAACCACATCACTCTTTAAATTCCAAAAGAACAATTTCATTCATTTACAATTTAGCACAGCATGCTAGCTTATGGCACTCAGTGAAGATAACTAATATCTATGATGCAATACCCTGAAAGATGGGGCATAGTTACCAAAGCAGCAATCCGCTGTCATTTACCCATTAGCTGTTTGGCGTATGGGTCCCTCAACAAGCAATAGAGATTTGACTGTGAAGTGCTCACCAGAAGGTTCTCCCGACTGTAATCTGGTTAACATGCCCATCAATGTCTCAGTGGGTGAGCTGGCAGGGGTACAGGGTATATCCTCTTCTTCAGGGTAGCAAGGGGTATCTCTTACAAGGCAGCCCTTTTGACTGCCACCACCATGGTTATGCTGCATGGACCTGCAGAAGTTGAAAGAGAGAACAACATTTCGAACAAGGATTAGATGTGTCATGTTTTCAATAAAGTCATGGTTGGGATAATGGGAGAGGAGCACAGCAATGAACAATGCTTTGACTTGGTAGGTGGGAGATGGAGGTTTCCACATCTCCACAGGACTGGTCCCAGTCTTTTCCTGCAAGGTCTAAGATCCTACCCTCTTAGAGGCTGAGGGGCCAATTAATCCCCACCACATCAGCTGTCCTAATGCTTCTGACCCTATCCTGTGTTGTTTTCTCCTGGAATGAGACAAAGAGAGAGATTGAGTCAGAATGAAGTAGCTGGCACTGCAGTTATTGCCTGTGCAGGTGGGGGAAAGGTGATGAGGTTGCAATGTGTGTAAGTAGGAAACCCAGAGGGCATGCAGGATTAGTGGTGGCTGGGGTTGGGGTAGTGAGAGCAAGTTAAGGATGATGTTACATGCAATAGTAAGAGCAGTAGAGCATGAGCCTTATTTGCGAGGTGGCTGCAGCAGCAGAGATTGAGTGAGTGTAAGATCGCAGGGAGAAGATAGTGGCACTTAGCCTGGCTGTGCTGCAAAAGTCGTGGAGCTGCTACTTGCATTGCTGGCCTTTCTCTGGGGAGGGGAAGGGAGGAGCTGGGTCTGGTTGGGATGCTCTTTGCAGGGTCAGTGCAAATGGCCTCTTTCCACATTGTAGGGATTCTATGATTGTATTTCTGCCAGATGATAATGCAACTGAAGCTGATTTTTAAGCTTCTGCTAGTCAATAATTTGTAAAGAAGGCAATTTACTTGTGTTTTAAGAATGTAATACAGATGGGATTTCTCCTTCCGCAAAGTCAGTAGCAGTGTAGCTGGAAGGGCAAATAATCAAGCAGGTTGGCACCACATCCACTTTCAGAGATTAATTTGAGTTTGGGAAAGCTCGGCATTGATTTTCCTGACATGCTGCAAATCATGGTGAATTGCTGACCACTTCCAAGTCTTGTCCTGCCTGAGCTGCAATTACTTCAGTTCCTGATGAAGGGGTTATGCCTGAAACATTGACTGTCCTGCTCCTTGGTTGCTGCCTGACCTGCTGTGCGTTTCCAGTGCCACACTTTTTGTCTCTGACTCTCCAGCATCTGCAGTCCTCACTTTCTCTGAGATGTGATGGAGCCAGACTACCTGATACATAAACTAGGGCAGACAGGCTGCCATCTTTGGTGGGGGGGGGGCGACTGTCCCTCAACTTGACAGCCCCCTCCCCCTTATCACTTTTGAAATAGCTGTTCCTCCCCCTATCAGTGGTTCCAGAAAGCCCACCCCTAAACATGCAGCACTTACCTTATTCTGATCCAGTATCCTGGGATCCAGGGGCTAGGACAGTCTAGTCAAGCTTTGTAGTTCCAACACAAAGTCTCCAAGCAGCCAATCAGCTACCTGACTGACAGTTGACCTGGTGGGCTTTCTAAATCAGATTGGCCCTGGGTATCCCTTTGCTAAATGTTCCTGCTTTTGGAGTTAGTTGAAAAATAGAAAAATACTTCCCATATTCCTTGACAGCTTGATTAACCTATTGATTTTTGTTCTTATGTTCTTTCCTTTGTGTTAATACTTTGATAATCTTGACAAACAACTTTCAGAGTAAAAATGAACGCTGAAGAAGAGCAGATTTTAAAATGAGGATAGACAATCAGACATCCATTAACTTTTACAGTGCAGAAAGATGCCATTCAGCCCATCACATCTGTACTAGTCAACAAAGATATGACTGTACCAATCGCATTTCCCAGCTTTTAGTCCATAGTCATGGAGGCTACGGCAATATGAGTGAATATCTAAGTACTGATTAAATGTTACACACTTCTGGCTCAACTGTGCTTTCAGGAAGTGAGTTCCACACTTCCACCACCTTCTAGGTGAAGAAAATTCTCATCACCTCATCTCTTAGCTCTCAACTTGTTACCTTAAACCCATGAACCCCTGTTATTCATCCTTTCAAACAAAGGAAAAAAAGCCTCTCTATTCCCCCACCCACATTTATGGCCCTCATGATCGTATACACCTCTATGAGGTCCCCTCTCAATCTTTGCTGGTCTAAAGAGATCTTTTGTCCTAGCTCAAACCCTCCAGCCTGGGCTACATCTTGGTAAATCAGAGACAGAGGAGTTTGAAACACCTAGACTTTAACTTTGCACTAACACACTTCAATAAGTCAACAAAAATAAAGTTGGTCTCTCATCTTTGAAAATCAATCTTAGAACTTTACTGTAACAGCCTTTTCTTTTCCATTTTTGGGATGTTGGTGACAATGCTCATCCCTAATTCTTTTTGCGATATTAAGCTACCTCTCAAACTGGAGGACAGTGAAGATTCTTTCCTAAAGGGCTTCAGAGAATGATAATGGTTTTTGCGGTCACCATTATTGATCATATCATTTTATTGCAAATTTATTTAATCACAATTTAAAATTCTAAAACTGCTGTGCTGGGATTTGAACCTTGTGGATTGCTAGCCAGTAACATGACACTATACTACCACATTTGACTCATGCATATGTCTATCAAACAATTGAATGCTTCATAGAATTCCTGCAGTGTAGTAGCAAGCAATTCAGCCCATTGACTCTGTACCGCCCCTCCGAAGAACATCCCACCCTAACCCATGCTATCCCTGTAACCCTGGTTTCCCTGTGACTAACCTACCTTGCCTGCACATTTCTGGACACTGTGGGCAATTTAGCATTGCTAATCCACCTAACCTGCACATCTTTGGACTGTGGGAGAGAACAGGAGCAACCAAAGGAAACCCACGCAGACACAGGGAGAATGTACAAACTGCAAACCGGCAGTCACCCAAAGGTGGAATCAAACCCAGGTCCCTGACGCTGTGAGGCAGCAGTGCTAACCATTGAGCCACCGTGCTCCCCCAATGTTGAGATTGTCCCTTTTACCACCTTTCTAAATGTTACATTCCCAAGATTAACACTGTTGGCCCCAGGAGAGAAGCATTCTGAACATGTTTGCTTGACCATCTCAGTTATTGCTGTTATATTTGAATTTGAAATATTTTTTCAACAAGCCAAATGCTACGAGCACTGTGGATTATTAGTGGTACGGTATTAGTAGCATTTTTAGAAGCACTCATGTTGACAGTTGCTGCCTTGGAAACCCAGTGTTTGAGCTACAGTGAATGAAATGTGTGAGAAGCAGTAAAGGGAATAGAACGCTGTTCTCCAGATTACTCTCTGATACCAGGGTAACAATACAAAGCAGGCATTCCACCTTCCAGTTTAAGATCTGGGAGGAATGTGCAGAATGCAACATTCTGCAAAGAGCTAAAGAGCATAGTGATCGTATTAAAAAAAACTGTTTATTTTGCCATTTTTGAGCACATGATGGGATAGAAGATTGTAGTAGGGCAGAGGCCCAGGCTATGTTCTGAGGACTCTGTTCAAATCCCATTGCGGCAGCTGGTGCAATTGAATCTCAGTTAATAAATCTGGAACTAAAAGATACTTTTGTCACTGAGACCATCATCAATGGTCATAAAAGACTGTCTACTCCGCTAATGCTCTTTAAGAAAGAATGTCTTCCATCCTTACATAGTCTGGCCTACATGAAAGTCTGTAGCAATGTGGCTGATTTTGAACTATCTTCTGGCCCAACACGTTCACAGCCAATTAGATGTGGACAGCAAATGATGGTCTTGCATGTAATGTAAGGGTCTGAAAGGGTTGATACTGAGGAGTGCCTTAATAACATTCCACTGTGATGATTTCATTCAGAGGGGATAACTGCTCAGAATATTAAAAGAGTAAAACGTACTTTGTAGTCATCAGGGAAATAATGAGGAGTTTCATTACTTGTTCTAAATAGTGAGAATTACTACAGCCAAGCCATTTGACTGCAATATTCTTTTGCTAAATTACTTCATCCTGCTACCCAGACTGTTTTGTTTGCACATACATAATATACAATTGAGTGGTAGTTTAAAATTATAAAATGAGTCTTAATAATTTGCAAAAAGAAAAGGACATTAAATGACAATAAATGCAGGGTCTCTGTAACAATGTCTTGTATCAACAGGACTTGTACACAGTTTCAATTTGGAATAAACTACATGTTGTTATGGATATGTAGTTTATTGTGTGTTTAAGACATGTACGCTTTTTCCTGTTAGACGAGCCAGTGGTTTTCTCCCACCAGGCCCAATGGATCTTAAAGACACCTTGACCCTAAAACAGGGTAACAACAAACAGATACTGTGTGAGCAATTGTATAGACAGCCTTCCATGATGTGTTGCTAAATGTTAGTGATTGTTCATAAAACATCAATGATGTCCAACTCCATGCAGTAATAAAAAAAATTGATTCAGTTGCTTTCAAAATGTGGTGCAGCAGTAGATATGAGCCAAGAGAATATGGTGCCAAAATTCATGGATAAAATACAAATTATAGTTAATTATTTTTTGAAATCCATAGGAAGCTTCATAGATAAATTGGAAAGCCAGAAAATTGGGCTAAAATGTGGCCGATGGAAATCAATGTGAGTAAGTGTGTGCTATTAACCCTTGTTATAAAACAACAGCAGTTTTTAATCTGGAAGTGGACTCCGTGTTGTAGCAGGGAAGAGGAATTTGAAAGTGCACTGATTTAGGTGCTGCTTTTCATGGCCATTCTAATCCATTTCATACTGAGTTGAAGTCTTTTTAACAATCTTAAGTCAAATTATTAAGGACAAATTTAACATTGTTCTCATCGTATAATGTTGTCCATAATTTAACACTGTCCTTCAGAGACACCACTGAATTGTTAAACTAGATAGTGGCTACTTGTGTTTGATTTGGACACTTGTCTGAGGATAAGACAATGTTACATTGTTTGAGGACATTAGAGGATTTTTACTTCAAACTTAACAATGAGAGTTGTTGCTGATCGTGAAAAGAGTGGAAATTATATTATGTCCCGCATATTTATGTCTCTCTTAATCACATGTTACTTTCCCTCCATGTTTTATTTTGCTTTTTGTATATGATTTGGCTTTGAATTTGATATTCGAATTATCTCAGTCTATGATGTGGAGATGCTGGTGTTGGACCGGGGTGGACAAAGTTAAAAATCACACAACACCAGGTTATAGTCCAATAGGTTAATTTTGGAAGCACTAGCTTTCACAGCGCTGCTCCTTCGTCCTGATGAAGGAGCAGCGCTCAGAAAGCTAGTGCTTCCAAATAAACCTATTGGACTTTAATCTGGTGTTGTGTGATTTTTAACTTTCTCTCAGTCTACACTTTGCTTGTCATTCTTCAATTTGATTTGTTATGGAGGTATACAGTTACTTGTCCTGAATACATAAAGCCCAGGTATCCTGTTGAACATACTCACTGTTTAGCTTTCTAATTAGGACAAGTCCATCACAAAGGCTCATGAAAAGTGTTGAGCGAATGTAACTCTTATGAATGCCTGGCAAGATTTTTTCGCTACTGAGATCAAAACATGGGCCATTGAATTTCTAACCTTTGATGGGGGCAACCAAAATTGTAAATAAAATGCAATGATACCATCCTACTATTTTCTTTTTTGTGATTCGATCATAATACTTCATCTCCCTATCTCTGTACAGGTGACTCACAACACAACTCATAAAGTTATGGTGGTCAAAATCTACAAGCAGGACATTGACCAGGATGTCATTGTACGGGAGATCAGCCTTCTCCAGAAACTTTCTCATCCTAACATAGTCAGGTAAAATTCAGAGATCTTTGGTGAACTATTCCAAAAAGTTCTTCATTGGAAGCGCACTAAACAATAGCAATTATAACACTGAATGACATCATTTGGCACAGTATGAGCTATGCAAAAAGTTAGAATCACATGCATGTTTTCACTTCTTCTTATATTGGGGGTGACATTGGCAATTGTCCTTTCTAGTGACCACAGCTTTTATTTTTAACAGCTTGCTGGATCACCTAAGAGGATGTTAGCACCAAAAGCAGAGTGATGCCCTTTCAGGAAAGGACACTATTGAACCAATTAAATTTGACAAAAAAATTCAACAGGTTTAAGGTCACACATTCCTCAATGTTTTGAATTTAATTTCAGAATTTACCAGTTAAAGCAATGTGGCAGACAGTTTGCTGATTTGATGAAGGGTTTGGAAATCTCTTGAGATTAGCCAGTAAGGATTCTTTGAAAGAGACAAATCTGAGGAATCGATGGTTGGACCTAGGACACTACCCTGAGGAACTCCAGAGAGGTCGTTGAGCAAAGATGATTGATCCCTAACAATCCCCAAAATCTTCCTTTATCGAAACTGCTTTATCAGTGATCTTTCTTCCATCATAACGTCAGAACTGGGGGTGTTTGTCGCTGATTGCACAACATTCAGCACCATTTGTGACTCCTCAGATACTGAAGCAGTCATGCTCAAATGCAACATGACCTGGACAATGCCCAGATTTGAGCTGAGAAGGATCAAGTAACATTTGCAGTGCATAAAGGCATAGCAAAAACCATCTCCAACAAGAGAGAATCTGACCATTGCTCCTTGACATTCACTGATATTACCATCATTGACTGTCCCACTATCAGATTTCTAGGGGCTTATACCATTGACCAAAAATTGACTTGAGCCAGCAATACAAATACTGTGGCTAGAAGAGTCAGTCAAAAGCTAGGAATTTTGTGGCAAGTAACCCACCTCCTGTCTCCCCAGTCCCTGTCCACCATCTACAAGGCACAAGTTAGGAGTGTAATGAAACGGTCTCTGTTTGCCTGGATGAGTGCAGTTACAACAACACACAAGCTCGTCATCATGCAGGAGATTCGATTGGTATCCCATCCACCACCTTCAACATTCAATCCTTTCACCATCAAGGCGCAGTGACGGCACTGCATTAACTCACCAAGGCTCTTTTAACAGCATCTCACAAACCCACAGCCTCTACCAGTTAGAAGCACATGGGCAGAAGATGAGTGGGAGCACCACCAATAGCAAGTTCCCCACGCTCCAATTCACATACCATTCAGGCTCAGAATGAACTGCTATTTCTTCAATGTCACTAGGTAAAAATTCTGGAATTCTCTTCCTAGCAACACTGTGAGACTCTTTAAGTACAAGGGCTGTAGTGGTTGAAAAAGACACTTAATCACCACCTTCTTAAAGCTAGTAAGGATAATTAACAACTGAAATCTAGCTAGCTTGCTTACATCCCCTGAACAAATAAAGAAAAATCTGATCCAATTGGTTCTGAATGGCTTCACTCCCAAGTCTTGCTGTCAAGTCAATGCTACTGAAACAGACAAGTTTCAGGATGACCTTCAAGAGGTCTCAGTTTGATAATAATGAAAACCTATACTCTGAAATGAAATGAAGGTGTCTTTTTGTTTGAAATTCTAATACACTGCCTATGAATAAAAAATTGAATGCCTGATTAAAAAGTTGACATTTCATATTTTGACATTGAAAATGTCCAATTTTCTTATGAAACAATCAAGCTGACAAATGCATTGTAACGTTGACAGTCGATAAAGTTTGTGATAATTCTGCATATTATTGCACACACATTAAAAGTCCCGATAATATTATTACATAACAGTTCAGCTTAGTTTGATAATTACATTTCCTCCTAATTCAGTAAAATGGGTTCTAAAAAGGAAGTAGTATTAAATTAACCAACACACACTTCAAACAGTGAGCTACAATCAAAGAGAAAGCAGATCAGAGACTGGGCCTTCAACTTTAATGTTACGTCTTTGACCTGAGATTTCTTAGTATGTAGCTGCTTGTGGTGAGTGTAGGAACGATGAACTAATCAAATAATCTTACAAACGGATTTACTTTCAAACATTTAGGATCTAAAAGAACATATGAAAGAACTGGAACCAATATGCTCATTCTAAAAGATGAGAGGCTTAACAAACAATCCAGGTCTTTTTCAATATGTAATTTCAGTTACATCATACTGTAAACTTTTGGCATAAATTCTGTGCCTTATGATCTTATATGCCACAACCACTTGATGGAGGAGCAGCGCTCCGAAAGCTATGCTTCCAAATAAACCTGTTGGACAATAACCTGGTGTAGTGTGATTTTTTAACTTTGTACACCCCAATATATCTAAGCAAATCTGGCAAATTATGAATGAGTAATCATGGCACTTTCAGTGCAAGTTCCTATCTTGTAGGAAATGATAACACAGCATTATGAAAGCTCAATAACCTGACCAGAAGTACCAATGACCCCTTCCTTCATTTCACTAGCTGCGAATATATCATTCAGACAGTCCCTTATTCAGCATAGAATGAAGGGCAAGAGGATTAGATAGTGTGAAAAAAATTTGTCTTGACTGTACTGAAACATTGAAGATTGCTTAGCCTATCGTTGGCATGACCCTTTAGTTGACTTGTTATCAAGAATATTGAATACAGAATATCATTGCTAACTAAATCACATTTTATTTATTTGAAGTCTATTATTTAAATGTAATTTAAAAGTTTGAAATCTTAATTTTATAGTTTGCACATGGTTCCTATGTAGCTGATCTTCATTCTCTGATTGACTATTACACTGGTACCAGAAACGTCAAGCATTTCTTAACCTTTTCTTGACATGTTAAAGTTGCTCTTTAAGGCTGATGCTCAAACTGGCCATCTTGGAGAGGCGTGGAGTTGATCAGAAGTGTAGGTCATACAACCTTTGGGCTTGAGTTTTCACATATTAAGCTTCTCAGCTATGGAAGTGAAATAACTATGCAGCAGCCAGTATCCTGTCACCAAGTCACCCTTTATTTACTTGTGCACAGTACGCTGGCTGTGGCTAGCCAGCATAGAGTCAGCCCCCTCGACTGACGAGATTCTCATCTCCTGGTTATATTAGTCAGCCAGGGCTTTCTAGATTAGCCCAGGTTAGCAACCTCAATCAATGACCTTGTTGTTGACAAGGTCAACCTGGTTCCAGTCACTACAGGAAGACATTGCAGTAGTGCCAGATCTTTGTACGCTCTTCTTCCCTGTAATTCAGGGCACTCAAGCCAATTGTAGTGCACCTACCCCGGACCACATGAGATCAGTTGATTAAACATAGTTCCTTCCTGTTCAAATAGATCAGTTGGTTACCAAATCTCCAATGGTCCTTTACATAAGAGCTGAATAAAAAAAACTTACATGAAAATACAAAAAAAAATGGGCAAAAGTTTCCAGTTTGAAAACCATAATTCCCATAACAGTATCTAACAACCCATAAATCTGTATGGCATTGCCCAGAAGTAAAGTCAATCAAATGATGATGAGCTAATCTAAACTTGTCTCAGTTAAGTATTGGGAAAATGATATTGTACTATTCTAATAATGTCACTGCAAATGGAAAATGTTGATTAACTCTTCAGCACACAGATGCATGGAAATGAACAAATACACAGTGATACAAAAATAACATATTTTAATGAAAAACTTTCTTAAATAATCACTGGCCATCAGTAAGTGTTTTCAACCTATTGTGTTTTTTAGTTGCCAGGGAAATAGTGAGGACTCTCATTACTTGCTCGAGATACTGAGAAGTACAACAGCTAAACAATATTACTGTAATATTATTTCGAGATATTATAGAATGTCTTTGGATTCTACTTAACTCTATTTGCCAGCGCTATCTTAATTCCCATTTTTGCCCTCCTGATTTCCCTCTTCAGTATTGTCCCACTGCTCTTGTACTCCAGTAGGGACTCATTCAATCCCAGCTGTCTGTATCTGATCCATGCCTTCTTTTTCTTGACCACTGCCTCAATTTCTCGAGATATCCAACATTCCCTAAACCTATCAGACTTGCCCTTCACACTAACAGGAACATACTTCCTCTAAATTCTCATTATCTTATTTTTAATTGCCTCTCACTTCCCAACCATCCCTTTCCCTGTGAACAGCCTCTCCCAATCAACCTTTGAAAGTTTCTATCTAATATCATCAAAATTGGCCTTACTCCAAATTAAAACTTTAACATTTTGATTAGTTTTTTTCATAATCTTTTCATAACTATTTTAAAACTAATAGAATTATGATCACATGCCCCAAAGTGTTACCCCACTGACACCTCAGTCACTTGCTTTGACTTATTTCCCAACAGAAGCTCAAGTACTGCTTCTTCTACAGTAGGTATCTCCACATATCAAAGAAGGAAATTTTCTTGCACACACTTCACATATTTGTCCCATCCTATGACAGTGAATTCTCATGCAATGTCGATCCTTAAGGCAGTTAAAGGATCATCATTGATCAAATGTATTGTAGGTTGATAATTGTCCCTCGGGAAAGATTCAATTGACAAAGAAGTTAAAAAAGGCAATAATTGCTTTTCTTTCTGTCAACCTTTAGGAAAATTGTTTTTATCTATGAAGTATAACTCTAAACATAATGTTTGGTGCAATAAATGCCAACTAATTTCAAGTTAATTTGCTAAAATTCATCAGAACTGCAGCTAAAACTTCAAAACTTCATGTCTTGTAAAGTAATTCTGTTGGAGCATGGAAGCAACTCAAGGAATTTCCTGGCCCAAATTCTATACAACTAGTCCATCACAACATTCATTAGTTACCCAGGGAAAGAGGTTTTCTACTTTCTAAATCCATCAAAGCTTTTGTTCACTATTTCAAGGTCACAAATTTCACTCTCAACTCAAACCACCAAGTCAACATGGGAAGAATTTGGTGCGTCACACACGTTAATGCAACATGTGACAAAAACCTTTTATATTGACTTTTTTCAGATATCTTGGTGTGTGCGTTAAAGAAGATAAGCTGTACCCTATGCTTGAGGTAAATACCATTCTAGATAATCAAAATTTTACTTCACAAGTATAAATGTAATTGTAGGATAAATAAATTGTTGCAGCTGTATTCTCAAATGTTTGCATGTGCATTGCTTCACAGTATATTAATGGTGGCTGCCTAGAAGAGCTACTAGCCAATAAAGAGGTTAACCTGACTTGGAAGGAAAAAGTGGATCTTGCATCAGACATTACACGAGGAATGGTGTACCTACACTCAAAGAATATTTATCACAGGGACTTAAACTCCAAGGTAACAGACTTTGCCTTCATACACTCAAATATTCAGCAAGTCATTAATTGAT
This sequence comes from Chiloscyllium plagiosum, assembly GCF_004010195.1. Classification (NCBI taxonomy): domain Eukaryota; kingdom Metazoa; phylum Chordata; class Chondrichthyes; order Orectolobiformes; family Hemiscylliidae; genus Chiloscyllium; species Chiloscyllium plagiosum. The sequence continues at coordinate 18,014,548 of NC_057739.1, read as the reverse complement.
GACTGAAACAATTGTATCCTTTCTTTTCTCAGTTATTAAATCAGCATTACTTATAAGTCCGCAACCAGGTACTTACTTGATAGTATTCCCTTCCAAACACTCCCACTTGAATTTCAGCCACACTAACAAAATATTTCTCTCAGGCTGGATGCATTGGCTCGAACCGTTTGGACAGACTCAAACTAATTTGTGGTTAGCCCAGTAGGGCATATCTGCAAATGTTCCTGGGCAATCTTATCAAATTATCCCCAAAGAAAGCTGGTGTAGAAAATAAAATGCCTCACATCTTAGGTCAGCATGAGTGAAATGTTTTATGAAAAGCAACAAAAATAAAATAACAAGTGCTATCATATTGCTGAATATCATAAACTTTGAAATGAATCCAGCTTATCAGAAAATAAAATTTTTGAATTGTTGTAAATAAAGAGTTGATTGATCAGGTACTGAAAATGAATGAACACAATGAGAGACAGTTACAAAGTAATTAATGTAACAAAATCAGTGGGTCAAATAGCCTGTTCCAGTGTGACAAATGGTATGTAAAAAAAATTTTAATTGATATAATGTTTGCTTTTCTCCTTTAACTGTAGGATGGTTTAAAAGAGATTGAAATGAGTGCAAGTTGTGAATGGAAAATGTAGGATGATTAACAGCCCAATTATCCAAAGATAAATCAAAGTTGCTGTCTAAGTACAGCTAATGTTCACCAATTCAGAGATACAAGAAGGGAACATAATATTTATAAGCTTCCCTGTAAAATATTTATAAGCTTTCTATTCAATCTTCAGACAGCTCACGTCCTTTGAGTACAATAAAGACCGATTTCCTCTTCATCATGTGGTAGAAATGTCTTGTGCTGGAGGTAGATAATAAGGATTTACTTTTGTATTGGCAACAATTCAGCTTTTTTTTTCATTCTCTCCCTCGGTGTATTTTCTGAAAGGTACTATTTGACTGGAATTGCACTGTTCAGTTTGCCAGCTTCTGCTATCACATAAAGTACTGACTGCACTTCATGTTGTGTTATAAAACAATGCTGAATTATTTTTGAAGAATACAAGGACAAGCTTTCATGCTCACATTAAACACCAGATCTGGAAAAAGAAATGTCACATTGGATTTTCCATTCCATCTTACACAGAATAAAAAAGAAAATATGATTGAATTTACACATTAGGGGATTTATTTGGAGTTCTATGTTTTGTAACCTCTATGACCAGAAATAAATTACTTCCACTTTAAAGTTGTATCAATCATGGACCATGGTGAAATTAAAGCAAAAAAGCAAAGGATGATTGGATGGGCTTTTAAAAGAAAAAAGAGTGAAAGAACTTGCAATGACATAATACATTTCATCTCCTTAGGTTTCCTCAATGGGTTTTATAGTTTAGTGAAGTATGCTGAAATCATACTTGCAGATTACAAACAGCAAGATCACACATTCAATGAGCAATGAGCAATCACAAATTCAACCAGCTAATCTGGTTAAATAATGTTAGTTGGTGAATAGAGATTCATCAGCACACCAGGGAGGGTTCTTCTGTGAAATAGTGGGATGGGTTCTTTTACAGCTATCTAAGAGGGTAGAGGTGGGGCCGTAGTTTAGTATCTGCTCTGAAAGATCTCTGACAATGCAGTACACTCTCATTACATTCTACAATGAAATGCTGGGTTAGGTAACGTCTGCCTCTGGACTTGGGCATGAATCCATAACCTTGTGATTCAGAGACAAGACTGCTTCTACTAAGCCAAAGCTGGTAATTTTAGGGGTAATTGTTTAGAGCCTGCATCAGCAATGGGATAACCTACCAGTGGACAATGCTGACCAGACAATCACCTTCATATTTCCACAGTTTTGCAACTAAATGGAAAGAGTTGAAAACAGGCAGGCTGGCATCAGCTCTGATTTATATTAAAATAAGTGAGCTTTGATAAAGTGATTTCTTCATGTTGCTAGCTATAGAAACGATAATTGCAGCCTCCTCAACGCCTCTAACCCCTCTATTTGTGGATTAACTGAATGAACGTGTATAGGTAATGAATATAGGTAATGAATATAGGTAATGAATAAGTGTGTACATTTCCAAAGTTGCAATTCTGACATGGAGGTTTGCCGTACCTAGGTTCATACTGGAATTTCTGATCAAGAGCTGTGCACACCTATGTCCCTAATGTGTGACCCAAGTGAGTCTCTGCTTGAAACATGGCATAAAGAAATGATGATTGCAGATAATGCCACTACTAATCCAGGGCAGAATGTAGTTTTCATATAAGTGCCTTGTCAATCTGTAAATTAAGAGGATAGATTTTATTGCATGTAACTATTCTCTACTCAATGTGTTTTGCTGGAGGAATAACCATGCTTTGACCAGGAAACATCACTGCCATTTTAGCCATGTGTTGTTTGTCACAGTTCATAAGATTCTTTTGCTAAATAAATATATTAAGTTTGACAATGCAATGTTCACTGTAGCACCATTTTCAAAAATCTGGACTGTTGTTGAGTTGGTCAAGTTTTGCAGGTTTTACAATTGGGGGAAGGGTAATTACGATGCTGTAAGACAGGATCTGAGGAGCATAAGTTGGGAGCATAGGCTGTCAGGGAAGGATGTCGTGGAAATGTGGAACTTTTTCAAGGAACATTAGATTAGATTACTTACAGTGTGGAAACAGGCCCTTCGGCCCAACAAGTCCACACCGACCCGCCGAAGCA
>NC_057739.1:18008737-18010748 GCF_004010195.1 Chiloscyllium plagiosum | reverse complement strand
AGTTCTGGTCGCTTCACTTTAGGAAAGATGTGGAAGCTTTGGAGAGGGTGCAGAGAAGATTTACCAGGATGTTGGCTGGAATGGAGAATAGGTCGTACGAGGATAGGTTGAGAGTTCTCGGTCTTTTCTCGTTGGAACGGCGAAGGATGAGGGGTGACTTGATAGAGGTTTTTAAGATGATCAGAGGAATAGATAGAGTAGACAGTCAGAAGCTTTTTCCCCGGGTGCAACAGAGTGTTACAAGGGGCATAAATTTAAGGTGAAGGGTGGAAGGTATAGGGGAGATGTCAGGGGTAGGTTCTTAACCCAGAGTGGTGGGGGCATGGAATGCGCTGCCTGTGGTAGTGGTAGAGTCAGAATCTTTGGTGACCTTTAAGCGGCAATTGGATAGGTACATGGATGGGTGCTTAAGCTAGGACAAATGTTTGGCACAACATCGTGGGCCGAAGTGCCTATTCTGTGCTGTATTGTTCTATGTTCTATGTTCAGGTAATGGCCAGATATGGAAAGGAAATGTTTTTGACATTTGACTTCTGATTAATAGAAAAATTACATATAGCACAAAGGTTGGTGCAGCAGTTTGATCTAAAGTCTAACATGAATAGTCATCTCAGCTCAACTGAGATATGACATCAAAGGTAGCCATGCTTTTGCTTTATGCTGATGTGAGGTGTTTAGTCGTACACAAAGAGTTATATCTGTCACAGGAAAGTTTGAACTCTTGTGGAGCTAACCATAATTTGGCAGGCCTGGAGTCAAAGTGCTTTATACAAGCTCAGTATGAACTTCGTTTAGTCCTAATGTGCACAATCCTGGGCTTTGCTCAAGAAGCTTTCAACACTGGCCCAAATCTTAGGATATCGGGAGAGAACTGAGTCAACTTTAATTGATCACAGATGTGCCTTGGAACGCTGAGGAAGTCTGATGTATGCACATCTATTTAACATGTAACTTGAGCTGTTTGCTATAGAGGGATTTTCTTAACAGATCTAAAGCTTGCTCAGGAGTGTAATTTGAAATAAATCAGCTGACAGATATGTTTAGCCTTTTCTGTTCGCCCCTCTCTCAATGTCATCTCCCCTCCCAGACAGATCTCAACCACAGCCTCCTGCAAAGTGGCAGTCCTTACACCCTGACCTACATCCTCTCCTCTGTTCTCAATTCCCAGAATCCCTGGCTCCTGTCTGGCAAAGGTCAGAAGTGTCAGAATTATTGGGGGTGTTGCCGATCTCGGTGGAGTGAGAGAATGAGGCAAATGTTGTCAGTTGATGAGAGAGGGTGTTGAATACTGTCACGGGAAGAGAGAGAGGGGAAGACTTTGCTGGGAGGTGAAAAAGGGGGAGAACAATGGGGTTGTGAGGGAAAGAGGAGAGCAGGGACAGGGCTGAAGGAAACAGGAGAACAATCCGTATGTAAGGGAGCAGTGTGAACACTATTATGGGGGCGGTGTAATAATATTTTATATTAACATAAAGTGGATGCATAAATTCTATTTACATGAACATGGGTGGTTTTACCTACAGTGAAATTATTTAATACCATATAAAGTAACCTCTAATCACAGCCTGTGCCTCAAATGTAATAGTGCAGAGAGCCTGTGGTCATGTAAAAGCATGGTTCATGACCATATACCCGCCTGACATTTGTTTGATGTGCATGTTGAGCCCTCGATGGGACATCACTCCAAACGTGATCACACAGTATCCTCTTTTTCACCAAAGAATTGCTCTTGTGAGCTATAAGTCGAAACACGTAAATGTTGGGTAATAAAAAAATTAGTTGTATCGAGATAAGGATTGTAAAATTTACAAGTGCAGACGTATAGACGTTTGATAAGGTTCCCCATGGTAGGCTACTGCAAAAAATACGGAGGTATGGCATTGAGGGTGAGTTGGAGGTTTGGATTAGGAATTGGCTGGCTGGAAGAAGACAGAGGGTTGTAGTTGATGGTAAAGGTTCATCTTGGAGTGCAGTTACTAGCGGTGTTCCGCAAGGATCTGTTTTGGGACCA
>NC_057739.1:17981126-18007972 GCF_004010195.1 Chiloscyllium plagiosum | reverse complement strand
AAGGATGTGTCAGGTTATAGCGGGATATAGATAAGCTGCAGAGCTGGGCAGAAAGGTGGCAAATGGAATTCAATGTCGCTAAGTGTGAGGTGATTCACTTTGGGAAGAATAACAAAAAGATGGGGTACTGGGCTAATGGTCGGATACTTGGTAGTGTGGATGAGCAGAGGGATCTTGGTGTCCATGTACACAGATCTCTGAAAGTTGCCACCCAGGTAAATAGTGCGGTGAAGAAGGCATATGGCGTACTGGTTTTTATTGGTAGAGGAATTGAGTTCCAGAGTCCTGAGATCATGTTTCAGTTGTATAAGACTCTGGTGCGGCCGCATCTGGGGTATTGTGTGCAGTTTTGGTCGCCATACTATAGGAAGGATGTGGAGGCACTGGAACGGGTGCAGAGGAGGTTTACCAGGATGTTGCCTGGTATGGTAGGAAGATCGTATGAGGAAAGGCTGAGGCACTTGGGGCTATTTTCATTGAGAAAAGAAGGTTTAGGGGTGACTTGATAGAGGTGTACAAGATGATTAGGGGTTTAGATAGGGTTGACCATGAGAACCTTTTTCCACATATGGAGTCAGCTATTACGAGGGGGCAATGCTTTAAATTAAGGGGTGGTAGGTATAGGACAGATGTTAGGGGTAGATTCTTTACTCAGCGAGTCGTGAGTTCATGGAATGCCCTGCCAGTAGCAGTGGTGGACTCTCCCTCTTTATGGGCATTTAAATGTGCATTGGATAGGCATATGGAGGATAGTAGGCTAGTGTAGGTTAGGTGGGCTTGGATCGGCGCCACATCGAGGGCCAAAGGGTCTGTACTGCGCTGTATTCTTCTATGTTCTTCTATGTTCTATGTATATGTTGCTATATATCATTCCAATAGTTTTACAGCTCTTTTTGATATTGATTTGGAGATGCTGGTGTTGGACTGGGGTGTACAAAGTTAAAAAGCACGCAACACCACATTATAGTCCAACAGGTTTATTTGGAAACACTCACTTTCAGAGCGACGCTCCTTCATCAGGTGGTTGTGGAGTATAAGATCGTAGGACACAGAATTTATAGCAAATGTTTACAGTGTGATGTAACTGAAATTATATATTGAAGAAGACCTGGATTGTTTGTTAACTGAAATTATATCTTGAAATATATAATTTCAATTACATCACACTGTAAACTTTTGCTATAAAGTCTGTGTCCTACGATCTGATACTCAACAACCATCTGAATAGGAAGTAGCGCTCTGAGAGCTAATGCTTCCAAATAAACCTGTTGGACTATAACCTGGTGTTGTGTGATTTTTAACTTTTGATCTTGTTATGGCGTAACCTTCTGGAATTGTCGATTTTACCCTTAGTTGTTCTTAGTCTGCTGACATGTCAATATTTTGATTGTTGTCCTGGTGACCCATCACACTATTACCTTCTAGGTGTGTTCACTGTCTGTAATAGGCATATTATACACATTCCTTGCTGGTTTCTGTCCCTCCTTAGCATTCCCCTGTGATGTGTCATCATTTCATAAGATCTGAGTTCACTGTGCACTCTTATAAACCTCTATTGTAAGAGTTCTATTGTAGGAGGAGTTGTTCTCTGTGTCTTGGAAGTAGTTCTGCACCTGCATGTTGTCCTGCATCTTGGAGAATTTGGATAGTTGGTGTCTTAGCATGATCATTCATTCATTGGCAGGAGCAGGGCAGAGGGGGATTACTGTCGGTGTGTGGGCACAGCAAGGCAGCATAGGCACTGGCACAGGCACATATCCTTCAGTATTTGGACTGATAGGATATTTGCATCAGCTCATGGGTTGGAATGTCTCTGCCAGTGTTATTGAAACTAATTAGATTGATTGAGTCAAAGGTCTGTAGTTGATTGTCTTCATCCACCCAATGTGTTTGATTCTCAGTGTGGAAAGACTGCTCGATTTCTGCTTGGCACTTGTTTCACTCTGGGGTTTGACTCAGGTGTGCTTCCATTCCTGCAGGGCAGTGCTGCAGGCCTTGTTATAGCTGCCAAACATAGAGTGCCTGTGTTTGTTTGTTTACTGCCTGTTACTGCCTCTGGCTGTAACTTTGGAGCAGATTTATTGCATAAACAGGCCCAGTATGTTTTTGTTTGGTACATCCTGCACAGATCTTGGAATACAGGACAGCTTCATATGATATGGGTGACACAATGGGCGGCATGGTGGCACAGTGGTTTGCACTGCTGCCTCACAGCACCAGAGACCCGGGTTCAATTCCCGCCTCAGGCGACTGTCTGTGTGGAGTTTGAACATTCTCCCCGTGTCTGCGTGCGTTTCCTCCGGGTGCTCTGGTTCCTTCCCACAGTCTAAAAATGTGCAGGTTAGGTGAATCGGCCATACTAAATTGCCTGTAGTGTTAGGTGAGGGGGTAAATGTAGGGGAATGGGTCTGGGTGGGTTGCACTTCGGCGGGTCGGTGTGGGTTGCACTTCGGCGGGTCGGTGTGGACTTGTTGAGCCGAAGGGCCTGTTTCCACTCTGTAAGTAACCTAATCTACTTTGTGATAGGCTACACTCATTGCAGAGCTTGCTTGTTTTCTTTGTATCCTGGTAACGGTTTCAATATTTATATTGAGGGAAGGAGAAGAATGAAATAACTCCAGAAAGGCTGGTATCCTGTTGCCATGGTTGAAGGGCTTGAGCTGTGAGGAGCTGCTGAATAGGCTGGAGTCATTTTCTCTAAAGCATTCAAGGCTGAGGGGTGACCTTATAGAAAATTATAAAATCATGAGGGAGCATGGACAGTGTGAATAGCCAAGGTATTTTCCCTGGGGTAAGGGAGTCCAAAACTAGAGAGCATAGTTTAAAGTGAGAGGGGAAAGGTTTAAAAGGGATCTAAGGGACCATTTGTTCATCCAGATGGTGATGTGTGTATAGAATGAGCTGCCAGAGGAAGTGGTGAAGGTTGATACAATTAAAATATCTGGATGGGTATATGAATGGGAAGGATTCAGAGAGATATGGGCTAACGGCTGACAAATGGCACTAGATTAATTTAGAATATCTGGTTGATACAGACAAGTTGGATCAAAGGGTCTGTTTCCATGCTGTACATTTCTATGTCTCTGCATCAGTCTTTATTTATACATGAACAGTCCTTGACATTAGTACTGCCTCTTCAGAGCTAGCTCTCAGAGTGAGCAGTATCTCTGACACACTCCTTTCTATCTGTCAGCTAGGGCTCCCTAAGTGGACCAGATTAACAGTTGCAATCAGGGAACTCCTACTTTATGAGGTCCACCTGGCTGACCTCATTACAGTCACTCCAGGGAACAGTCAGGTTATAGCGGTAGTAATGAAGGACAGAGGGAGATTATAGAACATGAGTTGCTTGATTGGGGCTATTAATCTGGTCCAATCAGTGAGCCCTGGCTGACAGATAAAATTGGTGAGTGTCAGAGATGCTGACACTCTGGTACCTGACTCCAAACAAGGAGGGGGAAGAACGCAATCAGAGTTAAGTAAAAAAGATGAACACTGTTAAGGGGTGGGGTAAGCATCTGAACAGTCAGGAGGTGAGGAAGGGAGGGAACAGCTGCTATGTAATAGCCTGGGCCAAACACTATTGAGAGTGAGTAAGGGAGGAAAACATTGTTTGCCTGTCAGTGGATGAGAGGGATGGTGAACACTCATGGGGATTTTATTCGTGTGACTTATGAGGTCCTTTGCAGATTTACAAGCCATGGAAACCATTGATTTACTTCATTTATATTTCATTCCAACTTAACAGTTAAATGATTGAATTGTAAATGTTTCATTGTGTATACTTTTTTCAAAGATAGTTTATTTTCAATTTCAGTAAATTTTATAACATTCCTCTTGGAGTAATTCATAGAAATTCTCATAGTTGCCTCACATATTAATGTCAATGTATCTTATTTTATGTCAGAACTGCTTGATTAGGATAACGGCACGTGGGAGAGAGGCCTTGGTTACAGACTTTGGGCTAGCACGGGAGGTCGTTGAGTTGCCTACGAAGGATCTTGAACGGAAGCTGTCCTTGGTTGGATCAGCCTTCTGGATGGCACCTGAAATGCTGCGGGGTGAACCTTATGACAGGAAGGTAAAGTGCGACTAATTTTCCTCAGTTCTAAATTTGGACAATGGCAGAATTCTTTGTTCATTCTTTTCACACGACATCAGGGTAAAGATTTGTTTGAATGCTTAGTTTTAAAAGGTTTTCCAAATAAAACATTAAAAAGGATCCTACCATAGCCTTGTTTCGTGTAATCAATGGTCATTTTGTGATAGAATACATTGGAGATTAAGCTTTGCTCTGTCGTAGGCAAAGACTTGTCACAGCGTTAACTGAGAAACCTAAAGCCGGCCTGGACTTAGGCATCTGACCATATTATGATCTGTTTTATGAGTTGCTAACCCCATGGACGGTGCTTCCATTGAAAATGATGAATATTGAACTGCTTATTTCATTGGCTTTGTGGCAGTGATCTGCCCAGGAGGTGAATGATTGTTCAGAGAGTGCACCCCTGCTGCACAAAAAAGTGTGTTTTTAATATTGAATAAAAGGAAGATGCAGTCTACCTGATTATCAGCTCATTTGGGACCTTAAACTTCAAATTCTTTCCTCTCAATGTGGAACAGCAGATCTACTGCATACACCATCTATAGAAAGCATTGCAGCAACTTACCATGGCTTCCTTGGTATCAGTGCCCAAACCCATGACCTCTTACACCTGGAAGAATATCACCACTTTCAAGTCACCTGCGATCCTGGCTTGGACCTAAGTTGCTATCATAGGATCAAAATTGGGGAAATTCCCTGGCCCTGATATAGTGTGAGTGACATCACCACATGGATACAGTGGTTCAAGAAGTAGATTGAAACCAGCCCTCCCATGAAACCTTCCATCTCAAAAGAATGATAAAAATAATTGACTTGAATTGCTATTGATGCCACAAGCTGCCAACATTCATGGACTAGTGATCCAGATGCTTATAATATCTGAGCCTATAAGGGACCTACTGAATATATTCTAAGCCAACAAAAAACGTGCAAATCGTTAATGAGTAACTCCTTATTCAATGAGAGTCTGGGCTTATGTTCAACAAAGATTAAACATTATGGATCACTTGTTTCATAGTTTCCCTTCATTGTGGCCAATTTTGGTTACTAACCTTTTTTCTATTGAATAAAATCTCATTATAAATTTAATATTGACCATATTTCATTGTGACCATGAAGGACTTAATTAAGAAGATTTTATCAATACTGTCATAGTTTTTTCCACTGGGAGCTTTAATTTCATTTGTGTGCAATATAACTTAATGTTTTCTCATGTATTCTTGTCCACAGCATTGGAACACAGCTATTAATTTTATTTGAAACAGGTTGATAATTCTGCCATATGTAGCACAAAGTAAGGGCTTTAATAGGGATACACTGCATTAAGATTCACACACTCAGGAAATTTAGCCATGATTAAATGGCGGAGTGGACTCGATGGGCTGAATGGCCTTACTTCAACTCCTCTGTCTTATGTCTTATAGTCTTATGGAAATTTAACCATTGATTATGGAACTCACAGATAAACCAGCAGATTTTCACCCTCATTCAGGCTTGGCTGAAACTGGGAGTCTAGAAAGCAGACTTGGAATTGCGTTTAAATGTTCAAAGCATTCATAGAGTCATAGAGTCCCACAGCATGAAAACAGACTTTTCGGTCCAACCAATCCATGTCGAACATAATTCCAAACTAAACTAGTCCAAACTTTACCTGCCTGCTCCTGGCCCATATCCCTCCAAACCTTTCCTATGCATCTTCAAATCATTTCCTATTCATATACTTGTGGCTGACAGAGTTTAACATGAGGAAGCCATAATGGAGAGATGATTGCATAGTGGCAATGTCACTGGACCAAACTAATATTCCGAGGGCATGATTTCAAATCCCACCCTGGCCAGTATGAAATTTGAGTTCAATTAAACAAAACGTTACCTGTTACAGTGTATTAGTTTTGAACTTCAGCAGAACTTTGGAAGGGGGCAGTGCAGTTTCACCAAAATCAGACCTTAAAGCGTTGAATTAAGGTGACAAATTGCAGAGAACTAGTTTGCATTCCTTTAGGTTATGGGGTGTGGGGTGGGGCCAGTGATTTATTATAGGCATTAAAACAATTAGAGGTGTTGATACAATGCCAAGGGGCAACTATTTGAAACTATTTCTTATGGTGAGAGAGATGCTGAGCGCATGGACATAATTAGAGCTACATCATCTAGAAATCAGAAAGCAATCTTTCATGTAAATGACATTGTAAATCCAGAGTTCTCACTCCTGAAAAACTGCGAATGCTTGGTCTATTGAAATCTTCAAAGGTGAGGTGGGCAGGTAGGGGTCGCTGTGTGGGCAGCCAGCATTTGTTGTCCATCTGAAATTGCCCTTGAGATAGTGGTGGTAAGCCACTTTCCATAAACTCTTCAGTCCATATGGTATAGGTGCACCCACACTGCTGTTCAGTCAGGAATTCCAGGATTTGTTATACTGACCACGAAGGAACAGCAAAACAGTTCCCAGTCAGGATGATGGGTAATTTGAAGGGAGTCTTGAAGGTGGTGGTATTCCCAAGTACCTGCCACTCTTGTCCTTTTAGGTGATAGAAGTTGTGGATTTGGAAAGTATTGTCAAAGGAGCCTTGGTGAGTTACTGCAGCACATCCTGTAAATGGTACACATTGCGGCCATGCATTGTGATAAAAGGAATGAATTTTTAATATACTGGATGGGGACGATCCTTATCAAGTGAGTTGCCTTTGTGTTAAGCCTTTTGAATTGTAGGGGCTGCACTTATCCATGTTATTCTATCCCTCTGATACATGAATCTTGTAGATGGTAGGCAGATTCTGGGGAGTCAGGAGCTGAGTTCCTTGTGATAGAAAACCCAGCCTCTGACCTATTTGTGTAGCTACAGTATTTATATTGCTAATCCAGTTAAGTTTATGGTCAATGGTAAACTCACAGTTTGATGGTAGTATAAGTTGATTAAGTGATAGTATTGCCATTGAACGTTAACAGGAGATGGTTCGATTCTGTCTTGTTGAATATGGTCATTGCCTGGCAGTTGTGTAACATGGCTGATAGTGCTTGTAAATCCCCACACCTGGATGTTTTCCAGGTCTCACTGCAAATAGATAAGGACTGCTTTTATATCTTATGTCATTTGGAAGTGTGTGAATGATATTGAAGTTGTTTCATTATCAGTGAACATCCCCACTTCTGACCTCAAAATGAAGGGAAGGTTAATGATGAAACAGCTGAAGATTAGCCCATGATGTTAGCCACAGCAAAGCCCTGTGACTGAGATGAGTAAATCTATTAAGGATATTGAATTGAAGCAAATTTTGAAGTACTAATCAATTGTGATTTCATTTAATTGAATGATAGAATAGGGGCAAGGGAATGCATGATCCATTCTTCTGTTTCATTAAAGAGTTTATTCTAATTCATTATTCCATAGTGATCTGATGGTTCAGAATTTGCTTCTGTTCAATTCACAATTTCAATTTATTTCACTGGCTGCAAGTCATAAAGAGGTTGGTAAGTACTTTAAAGTTATGAAGACAGAAGCCTAATATAAAGTCAACAACAAGAGAAATTTAGAATTTGGTTTCTTCAGGATAGTGGATGTTTTCAAGTACAGAGTTGATACACACCATGAATGTAAACTAAACTTAATTCATAACTGGCATTTATAAACAGCAGATATGCATCTCCATTTATATCACATTCTAGTTATGTAACTCTTATCATTAGTACTAAAATGGGAAAATAGCATCGGAACTCTGAGGAGGTTTCATTTTTAGCATGAACTATAGGATTACACCATTTGGTAGGGAATATACTTATTCAGAGAGTCTATAAAACAGTAGCTATGCTGAATGTAAAACCTATAAATTATGTTTGACTTTTACCCAGATTTCTTTGTCCTATAAATCCAATGGTTTTGAGTGATCTATGATATGTGGAGGTATATTGTTGACCGGTTTAAATTCCAGGGTCTCATTTATCAACTAATGTTATTGTTTTTAAAGGTATGTTATTGTTTAGTATCAAATCAGGCATTGAACTGACAGTTGTTCTTAATGGCTACATATCTTTCAGGTTGATGTTTTCTCCTTTGGTATAGTATTGTGTGAAATACTTGGCAGAGTCACCGCTGATCCTGAATTTCTTCCCAGGACACAGGTAGCTATAAATGACTGGTCACCAGTCTGGCACTTGACCCGAATGCAAGCGGGACAGTAGTAATATGAATCCAGATGGTGGAGTCATTTTAGGCGTAATCGGATCAATTCCAAATCTCAATCACAAATTTATCTTTTATACCATTTGAAACTTTGGAATGGCTGAACTCTTTTGGTTGAATATAAAGCCTGATACAAACACCTCACAGAATCATTCATTCTGGGTGAGTCGTGCAAGTCAGCAGCAAAATCTTTTGCTTTTGTTTCATTTCCATTTTACATGAGCATAGAATTCACTCCTTAAACATTATAATGTAAACCTGTTTATAATTCATACAGCTCTCTCAGATTCACAGTCGCAGAAAGCCAATTACAGAACCATCAGCAGACAGGATTAATTAAATGATAAGTGAGAGAAGATAAATGGGAATTCTAAACATCAAACTTTCAAACTTAGTGTCAATCTCTGATTTGACACTAGAATTCAAAATGAGATAATATCTTATATGGATATGGAAGAATGAATAATCATACATTTGTAACAAATTCTAAAGCAAATCAGTATTAACCAAGTCACATTGTCTACAGTGAATATCTAAGAGAAAAGTGTTCAGTGTCTTTTGCACTGCATGTATTAACAAACTTGAAATGAGCAATAAGGTCCCTTTATATTACTGCTGTCCCAAAAACATACAGATGCATTTTATTCTGCATGTCTTTGTGTTTTCTATTGATTGTAGGAAAGACTGCAACAAGTGACGAGTTTAGATGTTCATATAGATGGACCTCAACAGTTTTATTGTGAACTTGTAAGAGGGGTCTTGAAGCATGGTTTCTTTGACATTGCACCATATTTTCCAGTTGTAATAGTAAGGAAAGTAGCAAAGAAGAAAGAGAAGCAGACGTACATTTATATATTGCCTTTCAGGACCTCAATGTCCTAAAATGCTTTTCAATGATAAAAGTACTTGTGAGGTGTAATCACTGTAATTATAAAGTCATGACACTGTCAGTGTTCACCCATCATTATTCTGTGAAACTGACTGGAACTTCTGGTGTGAGCATATGTGTAATTAGACACAGAAATTCAGAAGATGTTTTCATTGATTCACTACTCTTCCACAGAGTGTGCTGGTGAAGTTCTCAGAAATGGAAATCTTCAAAATAATTTGGTTCAATGGGAGCTTCCACATTTTGTGCAGTTTATCTCAGAACAGTAACCGTTTAAAGATTGTGCTTTGTTGATTGAGGTGTAACTGGATGTTTAATAGCATACTCAGGCAAAATCTCTGCTGAACAACCTCTGCGGTCCTGGAAAACTAATTTTATATTGCTAGAAAGTCAAATAGTAACGAAACACAAATAAATTTTAAAATACTTTAAAAGTTTGTCGATCTTTTAGTTTTGACCATAATTCCATGTGTACGGCTAAATCTTTATTTCACTCTCTGTGAGATTAATTAAAAGTGACAGATAATCAGTGTATTGTCCTTAGTTTGCTGTTTTTAAATATTTCAGTATTTAGCTGCTGAGCTTGCTTGATGACTTCATTGTCATTGTTTAATGGAGATCCTGACAGCTGATACTGTAATGAAATTAACAAGAGGAAAAGTGAAATCCATGCTATACAGATCACTGAATCTCTGTGAGCCTCTTTCTAGTGGTAGTGGCGAATGCTATCATCTTATTTGGACCACTAAAGTCCACTCCATAATTTCTCATAGTGACAGTGAATATAAATTGTTAATACAATATATTTACTTTTTTCTGTATAGTATACATCTGTATACTATATATGTTATATTATTAAAAGTTTACTGAAATTATTGATTATGAAAATGTATGATGCTATATAGTAACCAAATTAGCATTTAATTGTCAATGTACTGGCTGATACCCAATGATACAATTTAAAACCATTACCATTATACCATGGTTCAACTTGGCAAGCACAGGAGCATGCATAATTCTGAAATCTCTTTCTGAAAACATTTTCTAGGATTATGGACTGAACTCTGAAGCATTCAAGGAAATGGTGAATGGCTGTCCAAAAGCTGTCCTGGAATTAACGGTTAACTGCTGTAGGGTATGAAGTACTTCTGACTTACCATCATTCTTTCTACAAGGTTCACTAACTCTGGTCTTGGTCACATTGCATAGACCCTTGAATGTAGTAGGAACTATATCACAACAAAATCAAGAAACCATTCTTTTTCAATATAATGGTCCTTCCAGAGAGGAGTCAAATTTTGATGCATGTGGAAACAAATGATATTCTAGATAGTTTGGTTAACATCTGAAAGGGAACATTAATTAAATATTTCAGATGGGGTATGTTGTCAAAATCAGCATCATAAATAGAATAGATTGCACAATGGCTCAGTGGTTAGTATTGCTGCCTATCAATGCAGGGATCTGGGTTCGATTACACCCTTGGGGGACTGTCTGTGTGGAGATTGCACATTTTGCCTGTGTCTGCGTGGGTTTCCTCCAGGTGCTCTAGTTTCCTCTCACAGTGCAAAGATGTGCTGGTTAGGTGGATTGGCTAATCTAAATTGTCTGTATTGACTAGGGATGCGCAGGTCAGGTGGGTTAGCCATGATAAAAGCCTCATGAGGGATTATGGGGATGGAGTGGGTCAGGGTGGAATGCTCTTTGGAGGGTCAATGCAGATTTGATGGGCTGAATGTCTTCCTTCTGCACTGTGGGATTCTAACGTCCCTTTAAAGTTCTCTTCTTTTACTACATAGACTGTGAAGGCAAAAGGGTAAAACAGAAGTATTAGCTCTTGTAAAAACAGCAGCAAAACTCCATATGAGCCATTTGTTCTGTTATCACTAATCTCACAGAATAATTCTAACTCTAACTCCTAACCTCTTTTTAGTGAAACCCTTAGTGTCATGGCCAATCTGTCACGGCAGCAAATGGTAAAATGTTGATAAACTTCAAGACAGCAGCAAGAGAGGAGATGGGGAGTAAGTTGAAGCCGAGGTGCAGAGACCTGGGTTTAACATCTGCAAGCTTTGGAGAGCTTTGGGGGGAAAGAACAATCAAACAGTGAGATTGCAAGAAAATTGTTGTTCAACTGGGTTGTGAGCAACTATTGTTAAGAAAAGATGTATACTGGTATTAATAATAATTTTTTTAAAAGTCCAACAAATTGCAACTATTCAGTAATTGTCACCTCTTAATTAGTATTGCTAAAATAATGGTACTAAACTGACTGGAGGGTTTGTTAATTATAAATTAGTTTAATTTGTAAATTACTTGACACACAATAAAGATGGCAAGCCATGTGATGCACTACTATGGCAGCGTGTGGGAGTCTCTAGATGCCATTGTGATCTAGGACAAGCATGTCTGTATTAAGTGCCTGCTGCGACAGGAATTTCACTCAAAGTCAGTGGACTGGAGAACAATTTGTGGCTACTGTGGCACATCATGAAGGGGGAAGTTACCTGGACACTCTGTTCCAGGAGACAATTCCAGCTGTTAGGATTCAATATATTAGGGGTCAACTGATTTGGTCAATGATCAGTGTATGACTGTGAGTAGGGCAGGTAAGAGACCAGAGGGCAGGTATGAATGAAGCTATCATCAACATGTCATGGCTGGACTTCATATTCCTTACAGACAAAGTGTCAGAACTGAGTGAGGTGACTGGAACTGGAAGGAAAGGACAGAGATGTAGCATATATCAATGCTGTGAATGTATTCAAAATGAATCTGGGTCTGTGGTCCTCCCAATGAAAAACATGGCAACAATTAGAGTCATAGATATGTACAGACTCCAGGGAAAAGACCTTATCTATTTATCCTATCCATGCCCCTCATGATTTTATAAACTTCTATAAGGTTACCCCTCAGCCTTCGATGCTCCAGGGGAAACAGCCACAGTCTATTCAGCCTCTCCCTATAACTCAAGCCCTCCAACCCTTGTAAATCTTATCTGAACCCTTTCAAGTTTCACAATATCCTTCCTATAGGAGGGAGACCAGAATTGCCACAATATTCTAATAGTGGCCTAATCAATGTTCTGTACAGTTACAACATGACCTCCAAACTTCTGTACTCAATGCACTGACCAATAAAGGCAAGCATACCAAACGTCTTCTTCATTATCCTGTCTACCTGCGGTTCTACTTTCAAGGAACTATGAACCAGCACTCCAAGGTCTCTTTGTTAAGTGTATAAGTCTTGCCCTGATTTGCCTTTCCAAAATGCAGCACCTCACATTTATCTAAATTAAACTTCATCTGCTACTCCTCGGCCCATTGGCCCATCTGATCAAGATCCCGTTGTACTCTGAGGTACACTGTCCACTGCACCTCCACTTTTGGTGTCATCTGTAAATTTACGAAACTATATCTATATTCCCATCTAAAGAATTTATTATAAATGACAAAAAGCAGTGGATCCAGCATCAATCCTTGTGGCACACCACTGGTCACAAGCCTCCAGTCTGAAAAGCAACCTTCCACCACCACCCTCTGTCTTCTACCTTAGAGCCAGTTCTGTATCCAAATGGCTCATTCCCCCTGTGTTCAATGTGATCTAACTTTGCTAACCAGTCTACCATGAGGAACCTTGTTGAGTGCTCTACTGAAGTCCACATAGATACATTCCATCACTTTGCCCTCATCAATCCTCTTTGTTACTTCTTCAAAAAACTCTCAAGTTAGTCAGACATGATTTCCCACCCACAAAACCATGTTGACTATCCATAATCAGTCCATGCCTTTCCAAATATATGTCAATCCTTCCCTCAGGATTCCCTCCAACAATGTGTCCACCACCAATGTCAGACTCATCAGTCTATAGTTCCCTGCCTTTTCATTACCAAGTTTCTTAAATAATGACATGATGTTAGCCAAGCTCCAGTCTTCCAGCACCTCACCTGTGGCTTCCAATGATCCAAATATCTCAGCATAGGGTCCTGCAATCACTTCCCTGGCATCCCACAGAGTTCTAGGGTACACCTGATCAGGTCCTGGGGATTTATTCACTTTTATGCATTTTAAGGCATCCAGCGCTGCCTCCTCTATAATATGGACATTTTTCAAGATGTTGCCATCTACTTCCCCACATTCTCTACAGTACACACTGATGCAAAATACTTAGAGGATGGTCCCAGGAATGAAAAGCTTAACATATGAGGAATATTTGAGGACTCTGGGTCTATACTCAATGGAGTTTAGAAGGATGAGGGGGGAATCTAATTGAAACATACAGATTATTGAATGGCCTGGGGAGAGTGGATGTTGGGAAGATGTTTCCATTGGTAGGAGAGACTAGGACTCGAGGGAACAGCATTAGAGTAAAGGGAAGACCTTTTCAAATGGAGGTAAGGAGAAACGTCTTCAGCCAGAGAGTGATTAATCTATGGAATTCATTGCCACAGAAAGCTATGGAGGCCAGGTCATTGAATATATTTAAGACTGAGATGGATAGTTCTTGAGTATTAGGGGTCACTGGGAGAAAGCGGGAGAAAGGGTTGAGAAACATATCAGCCAGGATTGAATGATGGAGCAGACTTGATAGGCAGAATGGCCTAAATTTTGCTCGTATGTCTTATGGTCTTATGATGGACTTCATCCTAATATCTTAAAGGAGGTGGCTAATGAAGCAGTTGTATTGGCATTAATTTTCAAAAATTCACAATATCCTTGAAATCCTCTATCAGACTGAAAAGGAGCAAATATGATGTATCTATTCAAAAAGGGAGGATAACAGAAATCAGGAAAGTATAGACCAGTTAACTTACCAGGGAGAACATTACAATCAATAATACAGGAGTTGGGCACTTAGAAAAAAGTCTTAAGTAAAGAATCTGCAAATTATTGTGAAAATTAAATTATTTTTGACTGACTTCTGGAGTTCTCTGAAGAAGTAGTTGCTATGTGGATCAGGGTATGGTTTTGACATATTGTACTTGAATTTTCAGAAAGCATTCAATAAGATGTCATGTAAAAGGTGGTTATGCAAGTAGAAGCACATGGTGAATGGGGTAATGTACTAACATTGATCGAAGATTGGCTGGTTAGCAAAAACAGTGAGAAGGTATACATTGGTCTTTGTTTTTCAGCAGGAAATGAGAAGAAGGGTCCTGCTGGAATTTGAGGCCTCAATGTTTTGTTTTCAATTTATTTGATTGATTTAAATAAGGGGAGAAGAAAAGAGTAAGCAGTCTGATGACCAGAGTAAGCTATTTATTTCAAGTATAATTCCACAGTGTAAGAGTAAAAAAGTGGTGTTTTTTATGCCAATACAGGCATATTCTAATTTTTATTTGTGTATTCTCAGTTTAGCTATAGAGTGAGTGCTTTTTCCTATAAAATAAAAAAATATAAGATGTACCCAAACAGGAAGAATCCACCAAACATATTTTCTGCTTTTGCCCCATAGATTGATGCCTTCAAGAGACCGTCCTTCCTTGAATTACTGGACCAACTTGAGGATGTGGCTGAAAGCTTGGAGCCAAATGAGGACAATGAGATCCTTGTATGAATTTGTCAGTGTTTGACTCTGCCACAAGGCCTTACTTGGTTGATAGCAACCACTGTTATCTTTGTACAGTGTATTAACAAAGAGAAGATAAAATGGATCTTTGAATGTGGGACTTAAATATGTATTAGAAAAAGCTTATTCACACGTGATAGTGAAAAGACACACTCCATTGCCTAAACACATCAGTTTGTTGATCATATGGGAGTGGCACAATTTGGACTTTGAGTTATAAAGTTAAATCAGCTATATTAATTCAGCCATCTGTTATACTCTCAACTGACTTTTATTTCCACAAATGGAGATTAAATTGGGAAGAGATGTATAATGGATGGCTGATTTGATATCGTCCCATTTTTCATTGTTACTCAAATTCCAGATTATCCCACCCTCATTAAACAGAATTCAAGGTTTTAACTTTCAGCATTTGTTGGAAAACTGCCATTACGACTCTGTATCTGGGTTACTAGGCAGATAAGTGTTTTTGTTCAATCCATTATATTTGATGGACTGTACATCATGAAAACTGTTCTCACAGGCAACGCAACTTCTGTGAAACTAGAGCTGTAAATTTTACCAAGAGTCCATTCAGTGAAACACCCTTTCATTAGTGAATTTCTTCTGTAATGCTTTTCAGTATTTTTTAAATTGCCTCATGCTAAACATATTTTCTGTAAGTTGCTTATGTTGAATAATTTAAAAGAAACATTAGAGAAAGAAAAACGATCGCACATTAAATTTGTATAAGCAATGTTTTTGAATTTTTATTTTTCCTGCAAGACAAGTGACTTCCAAAGATTAGCAGTAATGTTCGATGAACTCAACTTGGTTCATCTCAATTGTCACCCATCAAACACCAAGATCAGTTTTAATCTATAGAAGTGCCTCACCACATATCACGTAGGAGAAAGATACAGTAATATTGATCTGAATTCTTAAAAGGTGTATCCCTCAATTGACTGGAAATTCAGTCTAAGGCTCAGTAAAGCCAGTTCTGGTAAACTTTCTCCAGAATAGGAAATTCCTCCTGCATTCACTTTTATTGGTCCTTCAATGACATTATACCAGCCTTACCAATAATGCCTCATATTTACTGTACCGCATTCACCGAAGAAGGCAGCATTGTGTCCCCAGTAAATGTCAAAAGTGAACAGAAGCCAAGAATTACATTTTTTTTAAAAAGGCTGACTCATTGTGATTAAGTCTAACTTAAAGTGTCATTCTAGTGTATATAATTGCAATTATTACCCTCTGATAAATAATATTTTGATAACTAATTGTAAAAAAATTGAGTTTTAACTTAGTGAGCACACTTTATCAAGTACTATAAGTACTGTTCATACCGATAAATAATCAAAAAGTATTTAGTATCTATTCCTTTAATGAATTAATTACTCATTATCGTAAAAATAAACCTGATTATTCAACGTTCTGTTGGAAAAGAAAAGGGTAAGTTGGATATAGCAACTCCTTTGATTGTTCACTTATTAAGAACTTGCATTTATATAGTGCCTTTCACTTCCAAAGGATGTCTGAGAATACTTTACAGCCAACTATTGAAGTCTAGTCATTGTTGTAATGTAGGAAACTCAACAAGCTTGCACATAGCAAGTTCATACAGAGATAGTGGGTAGAAATTTAACGGCCTATGTAGATAAGCTCAGGTGCTTGTGGGCATGGAATATCATGAACTTGGAAGACGTCACTGATTCCTGAGTAACATGTTTAGATTTTCAAAGGGAGGGGTTGTGTGACAGGCGCTGGCAATCCACAAACCTCAAATTAGTTGGTTAATGCAACTAATAATAGTGTGGAACATAATAGATAGAAATTTTCAAATGGCCAGCGTGGGAAGCATGGAGTGTATAGGGCATTTTTTGAGTATAACTATGGGGAACACATTGAAGAGGTATTAGTACCAGCACTGCAGTGCAAACATGTTGCACAAAAGGGGGAAGAGTTCAAGCTCAGTTTCTCATAAATTGGCACAGGATTACCTTGCTAGAGCTGAGGGGCTTGGTTTTGTGAGGAGAGTGTGTTTGGACTCTTGACAGGAATGTATAGCACCTGAAGTGATGCCTGCTTTTCTGACCTGTTGGAGTTCTTCTGCTGAATGGAGGGATGAGGGCAGCTCTCCTGTCTGCCATAGCCTCGATCAGACCCACTAAAGTTGGCATCGGAAGTACATAAGGTTCCCCCCAGTTGCGTGCTGAACTCACCTCTGGTCCAATTAGCAATATTTGAGAATGGTTTCACATCACTGCTACTACTGTGATGTGGTGTCAGGAGCTGGGAATATTCCAGGTGTCACTTTCCTGACTCTTGGCTGAAAATTTGTCCCAATTAGACCATTTGTCTTTATTTTCGGAGGAGAATGTTGGTCAAGGGATATATATCGGCAAGGAAACCAATTAAAAGGCAATACTGAAATCAAATTGATGTTTAGACAAGCAAGGTGTAGGTTTGGTTCTTGATCTGTGCTACGTTTGCTAATATCACTTAGTTGCTGCAGCTATTTGTATCATTACCCTGTGAACTGTGGATGTACTGGAAAGTAGATAAAATGTAAAGATAGACATGAAAACAGTCATAACATTTTTTTCAATTACTAGTAGCTGGGCTAAAATATAAAGGGAGAAATGGTGTTTAAATTCTCCTTTAGTTCTCTTAAGCTACATCTTGGAATTGTAAAACACAATTCAGAATACTTCAATACAGTGGTGAAAATCTTTGCAGTTTATAACTAAATTTTGAATGCTATATGCCACTTTTGATGTGCATATTGTTTAGGATAGAACTGTTATCATTTTTTTCCTTTGATTCATTTTAACCTTTGCTACTGCTGGTTTGGGGAAGATGGGGGTGATGCATCTATTGTATTTATTGATGAATTGATGCTGCAGTTTTCATTGCTGACCTTTTTCAAGTTCAATCTTTGGAGTAGGTGAACAGCGAAACAGTTATTGCAGTTTCTTGCATGACTCTGAAGGTGATTTGACACTTTTATTACTGAACTATTTCCCTCGTGCTATCTGCCATAGAACAAGCACAAATGAAGCATTTTAAAGTGTTTCTCGTGTTAACTATAAAATAGATTTATAGTATTTAATATTGTATGATTGTAAAGTAGATTTGTAATATGAATTGCACTAGTATAATGTAGAATATGAAACTGGAGGGTATGTAGCATATTTCTTAATTTCAAGTGTTTTCTGTATAAATTGGTCAATCTATTTTGATGTAATGCTTGGAAATTTATGTGATATCATTGGCAGTTCCAAATGCAATTAAATTCATCTTCTTTGTATCAGAAATTTTCGACCAGAAACCTTAAGTTGGAACTTCCCAATGAGTACCTCTGGGCTTTTCTTGAATTATAGAAATGAAACAAAACTAACCATTTGGGCAAAATTTAGTTGATACATTGTCTCAAAGGCTGCCAAATATGGCAGGGCTTGTCTCACTCCTCATTGTTACAATTTCTTAGTTAAGATTGAGCTGTCTGGGTGATTTATTGAATAGAGCTTATGCTCTTTTTCTCTCAGGAAGGTAAGGAAGTTCAAAAAAACTTTCAGGCTAGAGACAATTAGAGTCGCTATCATTTCTCCAAAGTTGCTGAGCATCAATCAAGTCCCAGGAATATGTTTCTTGCCAGCTGCCTTGTTGGGGTAACTCTTACCAAATAGGACCATCCTTTTTAAACAAAACAATACTTTAATGACTATTGAAACAGTACAATTAAAATGTGTAGGGAGTTTTTTTGAATGAAATCATTAAGGGCCATGAGACCTATTAGAAACTAGTTTAAAATTTCAACTATGAAATGTGGTTGAACAAGTAAGGTACTACATTGCAGTAGTTTTTGTGTAATGCATGATTTAATTGCAAAGGTGTATTTGACTTGCTGGTTCACTATGAATCCCAATAAGTCATTCTTTATGATCCTTGTTCACAATGCTTACTCTCATCTGTTTTCTGTTACATTTGTTTGTACCTAAGCATTGTATATAATGTACAGTACAATTATGGACTGATACTGTGTAAATAATATGTGAATGCTTACACAAAGCATGTTGTTTAATCAATACCTGCTGGTTATAGAAGGTGCTAAAATGTTGAAAACAATTGTGCAGGATTGAACAGCGTCAAGCAGCTGCTGTTTGCCTTGCATTTGACTTTTCCAATTGAAAACTTGAGCTAGCTGTTATTTAATACTAAAAACATTTATTGATACATATTTTGTTAAAATGGATGTTACTTTACTGTCTCAACTATCTTTTTTAACTTTCAGTATCTAGATTTGTTCTGGACTGTTAGGGTTGCTCACTCCATCAACACATATAATCTTTTTAAAAATAATAAAGTTAAAATGAAAGAAATTATAGGTTCTGTATGTTCTATTTATTTATTGATTGATTGAAAGAACAAATGTATTTATGACAATCAGTGCATAGTTTTAGTAAAACCTGGTTTATGTTCGTAATAACTTTGAAAATATAGCCAACAGAAGTTCCAGTACTGTTGCAGTTATTTCCATGGGGCAGGGTTCATTCCAATAAATAGTGGTTGCAGTCCATTTTCTAGTCAATAACACTTGTATTTATAGAAGCACCCCTCATACAGTAATTGATTAAATGCTCGTCACATGATCACAGTCAGCCAAACATTGATACTGAATCAGAGAAGACGAAAAGCCTAACGAAAAATGTAGACTTGAAGAAGGAGAGAAATGTTTGGTGAAAAGAACTCCAAAGCTTAGTTCTGATACAATGGTGTGACCTGTAGGGCTTAGTACACCACTCCTGTTGCTAATTGAAGTAGATGTTGTCTTTCCTGTAAATCCTGATCAACAATCCCTTTTATTGAATTTGAACTGTGTGACCATTTCATTTAAATGCACAGGTCCAGTTGAGGTTGGCAGCCTGCCTCCCAGAGGCTGCTGACCCAATCAGAGGGTAGTGTCACTGAGAGAAGTGGTTCCTTCTAAGGCTACAGGAAGAAGAGAGAGTATGTGCATACTCAGGGACCCTCTATGAACAGATAGGTTCTTTCATTCAAAGTGCCTGGTCAGGTAGTCAGGCCTTTGAGAAATAGATGGGTAGGCATTTGGTTGACACAGTCATGGAAGTGGCTGTTGTCATCAGAAACATTTCTCATGGGCCATGAAGTGACCAAAAACTAAGGACTTCTTCCCTAGAAAGCTGCATGTCTCCATGTTTGGTGGCCATGTTTGGTGACTGTTGGTGGCAGTCTGAAATGGCTCTTCATTTTTCTCATTTTCTCTCTACCTTGAGTCAGATAGCTGTACCCCTAAGCCTCTTGCCTCTGAGCATATCGCATGGTGGCATTAGGGTCCCCATTCACAAGGTCTTCCTCTGCCAGCCCATCATTATACCATAAACTAATTTTGTTTCTGATTTACAGCATCCACAGTTCTTTGGTTCTTTTTGTCCATCAATTTACCTGCTGTCTAAAGTATATTGCTGCTGTTCTGGTCATCTTTCAAAGAATCAAACTACTGATACAGACAATTAGGTTCTAATGAAAATTGGTCAGTTTCCCTATAAAACAGGAACTGATATCTTTCAGCCTATAGTTTTGCAACCATAGGAACCTTGAGTGTCCAGTGAGAATGTACATTCTTTTGAGATGCAAAGCAATTGGGGAGCTGCTGCCTCACAGCACCAGAGACCTGGGTTCAATTCCCGCCTCAGGCAACTGACTGTGTGGAGTTTGCACGTTCTCCCCGTGTCTGCGTGGGTTTCCTCCGGGTGCTCCGGTTTCCTCCCACAGTCCAAAGATGTGCAGGTCAGGTGAATTGGCCATGCTAAATTGCCCGTAGTGTTAGGTAAGGGGTAAATGTAGGGGTATGGGTGGATTACGCTTCGGCGGGTCGGTGTGGACTTGTTGGGCCGAAGGGCCTATTTCCACACTGTAATGTAATGTAATCTAATCTAATCCAAAGTCACAAGCACATTCTGTTGAAACACCATCTAAAGGAAACTGGAAAAGAATCAAGAAATCCAACTCAAAGTAAAATTGCTGAAGTATGCAGATTGGATTCATAGAATTCCTAGAGTGTGGAAAACAGGTCATTTGGCCCAAAAAGTCCACACCAACCAAAGAGTATCCCACCCAGACCTATTTCCCATCCCTGTTATTTTTCATTTCCCCTGACTAATGCACCTAACCCACACATCCCTGAACACTATGGGCAATTTAGCATGGCCGTTTCACCTAATCTGCACATCAGGTTTGCTGGCATTGGCCAGTGTGATTGCCTTGTTTGTTGACCTGGTCAGGCTTCACTCCATATAAGGGTTCAAGAGCAATGAGCAAGACCACAGATGACAGAGCTGGTTAGCTCAGTCAGGCTTCACCCTTCACACTGCAAATGTTTACAAAAAGGGTGGCTTGTTATGAATGCAAAATAGTTTCCAAAGCTGACCTGCCTAATAGGTTCTGAGAACTTCATACAGAACCTGTAACTTGTTATCAGGAAACTGATTTTTCCCTCCTGTCCAATTCAGTTCCCTCACTCAGCCTTCTTAAAGCTCTAGTCAGGTTAAGAAGAGTCCATCTGTTGTCAAATTTGAAATAAAGCTGTCAATGTCCACTCTGTGGCCTCACTCTGTGGGCCCCTAGATTCATTGGTCACTTAAGGGCCTTAGGTGGTTGAAGGGTTAAAGTTACGCCAGTGATGGGTAGGTGGCAAACATGGCACCTCATTATGGTACATTCCCACTCCTATGGTCAGGAGGCATAAAATTCCACATATTTTCTTTCTTTGGATCAGTTCATTTGAGCTTATCCAACTGGACAAAAATGCACCAAAGAGATGCAGTATCCCACAATGGCAAAGGAAGAAAATCCCAGACAGGCATTGTACTTGACCACAGTGGGCACATCTGGAAAATGAGGAACTTCAGCTCTATCCATGTGGAGTGAAAGACCTCATTGGAAGATTGAAAAATTTTGAAAGACCTGAGCCCTGATTTTAACCTAACCCACTTGGCAAATGCAAAACCTGTCAGGAAGGTTAAGACAAATCAACACTCCAGTTTCTAAAAGCTTTTTTAAATATACAGATTAGTCAGAGGGAAGCATGCAGATGGTCTTACTGGAATTGAATATGATACTGTCCAGTAAAAGTACACTTCTGGAGTTATGGTTAAGATGCATTTTGAGCCAGGTTAAAAACTAGTTATACGTAATCTGCAAATATTTAATTATAAAATTAGCATTCCATTGCTCAGTATCAAAAGCACAAGACCATCATAAAAATAATAAAATTAAAAGAAAGCAACTAAAAGCAATAATTTTAATGTATATACTCCTCTGTGGCCAATAAATCACCAAATAATTCAATCTTCTAAGACAGACATTGATTGTTTTGATATCTAGTTACCAATAGCAACATGTTCAGTGACCTGTATCATGAGGCTTTATAAATATGAAGACAAAGATTCAAATTACTGATGCTTACACCCATAATAGACAACTGGTGAACATTCAGTCTCTAATTACAATGAGGTTGTAATGAATGATTGATATATAATATTGACCAAGTTATTTTTAAAGACTATTTTTGTAGCCTGGTGATGTATATGAAATTTATCCATCATATTGGTCAGAACTGAACTAAGATCATCACATTAATGGTTAAAATGCTAGTGTTATTTTCCTTCAGTCCTGGGAATCTTAAATTTGGCAAAACAAAACATTCAGGTTTCAAAATATAATTAATGGGGTAGAAAAATGCCCCTGAGTACACTTGAACCAGTGCTTAGATTAGCCATTGTTTCTGATAAAAACTAATTTATGTAATCACAAATGTAAAACCGTTCATGAACCAGTACATTTTGGATGTGTGATATATTGTGATCATTTGTTTGAATTCTATTTTGCAATTTCCTTGATGTATTTAAGAGTGGTGACCTAGTGCAGTTTTATTGATGCAGTTAAAATGGGGATAAACACCAGAAGTTAACATTTTTAATAAGAGTGTGAACTCTCCACTTGTGAGTGATGGTAATTTGAAATCGCTGAAAGTGCCTTAATAATTTAATAAGTTTAATAGTTTCATTGGTTGACTTGTAAATTGATTAGATGTCAATATGAAAAGACAGTTAAAACCTGTGAACAAGACTCCCTGTGCCTAAGAAGTTGCACGTTATTTGAATATGAGCACAATTCTAAAAGCATCAGTCAATTAGAACCTCATTTGGGTGAATTGAATCTTGAGCTGGAATAACATATTGTGCAAATCACAATTGGTTTTGGGCAGAATTTAGACTTCATACTCCATGATTAGTCATGTTAGTTCAGCTGATTCCAATTGGTTTTGCTGATATTGTAAACTTGACAATATCACAAAACTAGTACTTTTTTTTCCCAAATAGCTGTTCCCTGGCTCAAGGAGACACTGTCCTTGATTTTTTGTTTCATAGGGGCAATAAATCAGGCTGGGCTCTGATCGGTCTGGTTTGATACAGAGATGAAAAGGATTTTGAGAGGCCTTTTGTTTATATGCAAACAGATGAGACTTCAGGCCAAAGTGGTCATGTTTTGGAAGTGACCTGTATAATGAAAGGGGAGTGATCAGCTCTCCAGCTGAGCTGAGCTGAGTTTTAATTCAGTTTTGAACTGGTTGGAAGTTCAACAGGGAGCTATGTGGGAAATTTCTCTCTTTTCTGCCCTTAAACTTCAACCTATAAGCATGTGTTCCATTTATACTGGTTTGTAAAGGGAGTTTGCTTATTTGGACCGTTGCATATATTCGAAACAGCATAATTAAGTCTAGTTGGATAGGCTGAGTTCTGTAGGGCTTTTTATTCTTTTTTTATGTTGCATTGTGTAATTTTGTGAATAAATGTTTGTCTGTTTTAAAATCTAGCAGTCAACCTAGCAAACTTACTCCAGGTAATTTTCACTGTACACTTACCAAAACAGATTGCAAAGTTATGGTCTGGGGCTGCCTGCTTAAGAATGTTTTGGGTGGTCTGACCTAGTCGATAATAACAAGAACACAAGAATTTAATTTCTCGACTCCTTTAGTATGGGTGCTAGTTAATTTGGTATACAAGCTTCATTAAAATAATGAAGGACCGAAGAATTTGAAATCAAAAGGGTTGATTTCAAGGCCATGAAATTTTACAACATACCAAGAAAAAGTAGAAGGAAATGAAACTCCCAGTGATATTTCTGTCCAGATGATGAGTGGGATTTTATGGCCCCATTTGTGTCGTTTGGTTAATTTGGGTGCCATACCATGGACATTAATCTCAATACTTATCTCTGGAAGTTATGCTGCAACCAATGAATTGCACAATGGCTGCTAAACAACTACAGAGTGAGCTCCAAAAGTGAGGGCAGGTCTGTCCTTAATTTTTACACCACAGAGGATAAAGATTGAACCTACCCCAAATTCAGCGTAATATCTTATATACAACAGCCAAAAGTTTCTATAAATAGAGTTTTTCCAAATATTTAAACAAAAGAGTTTACAAATTGACTGTTAGTCCTGTAGGAAGTGAGACTGGAGAATTTGTAATGGAAACCAATGAAGTGACAATTGAATTGAACAGGCATTATGCATCAGTCTCCACTGTACAGGATACAAGTAACATTCCAGAAACAGCAACGTTAAAAGTGGCAGAGTGCCAACCAATTGAGCTGCATTGTCCTGGTTCTTCACCTTGAGCGTTGTTGGAGTTGCAGTCATCCACAGTGGATGGCATGGTGGCTCAGTGATTAGCACTGGTGCCTGACAGTGCCATGGACCTGGGGGCATTTCCACCCTTGGGTAACTGTGTGGAGTTTGTAAATTTCCCCTGTGTCTATGTGGGTTCCCTCACATGCTCTGCTTTCCTCCCACATCCCAAAGATGTGTAGGTTTAGCCATGGTAAATTACCTAAAGTGTCCAGAGATGTATAGATTAGCCACAGGAATTGCAATGTTACAGGGACTAAATGGGTGGGATGCTCAGAGCGTCAGTGTGACTCAATGGGCCAAATGGCCTGCTACCACACTGTAGGGATTCTATCTGTCCATTACATTCCTGGCTTGCGCCTTGAAGGTAGAGGCCTGACACTCAGGAGTCAGGAAGTGAGTTCTCCACTGCAAAATGCTCAGCTTCTAACTTGTTCTAGTAGTAACAGTATTTGTATGACTGGTCCAATAACGTTTCTGATAAATGGTAACCCTCAGGATGTTGATAGTGGAGGTTTCAGCGATGGTAAAAAGCAGTTACTGGTCAGGTTTTTTTTTAATTTCATAAAATATTTTGATGACCTGTACAATTGGTCATGCCATACATACGTAAACATTCCATTTGTTTGCATACAGAGACAGAGTAATCATTCATATATACAGGTCTGTACGATTACTATCTATATATTTAGCTGAGGCGTCAGCGGAGCCCCCTTACTACGTCGGCCCCCTGTGCTTAGGCAGGCAGACGTTACATGGTGGTCTTTCCCCACCGCACCTTGGCGGCAGCTGCCCAAGCTTCAGCGTGTCCTTCAACACGTAGTCCTGGACCTTGGAATGTGCCAGTCTGCAACACTGGAATGTGCCAGTCTGCAACACTCAGTCGGGGTCAACTCCTTCAGCTGGAAGATCAATAGGTTTTAGACAGACCAAAGAGCGTCTTTCACCGAGTTGATGATCCTCCAGGTACAGTTGATGTTCGACTCGGTGTGAGTCCCGGGGAACAGACCATAGAGCACGGACTCCCGCGTCACAGCGCTGCTCGGGACGAACCTCGACAAACACCACTGCATTCCTCTCCAGACTTCTTCTGCATAGGCACATTCCAGAAGGAGGTGTGTGACAGTCTCGTCCCCCCCACAGCTGCTTTGAGAGCAGCGTGCGGTGCGGCTGAGAGTCCGGGCGTGCATAAAGGATCTCACAGGCAGAGCCCTTCTCACCACCAGCCAAGCCATGTCTTGGTGCTTGTTGGAAAGTTCTGGCGATGAGGCATTCTGCCAAATGGCTTTGACAGTCTGCTCAGGAAACCGCTCGATAGGATCCGCCCTCTCCTTTTCCCGAAGGGTCGCAAGGACACTACATGCTGACCACTTCCTGATGGACTTGTGGTCAAAGGTGTTTTTCTTCATAAACTTCTCCATGAAGGACAGGTGATACGGAACGGTCCAACTACAGTGAGGCCAGGCCCATCCTTCGTAACACCGGGGACAGGTAGAACCTCAGTACGTAGTGACACTTGGTGTTTGC
The DNA here is from genome assembly GCF_004010195.1 of Chiloscyllium plagiosum. Taxonomy (NCBI): domain Eukaryota; kingdom Metazoa; phylum Chordata; class Chondrichthyes; order Orectolobiformes; family Hemiscylliidae; genus Chiloscyllium; species Chiloscyllium plagiosum. Next base: position 17,982,012 of record NC_057739.1, on the reverse strand, counting down.
GTATTGGGGATCCACGCACAGCTTGATGCAGCAACACACAAAGGTGGCCATCAGGGTGAGGGTGGCATTGGATGCATCTTTTCCCCCGTTGCCCAGATCTTTATACATAGAGTCCCTTTGGACCCGGTCCATCTTTGATCTCCATATAAATTGGAAGATGGCCCGGGTGACTGCAGCGGCACAGGTTCTGGGAATAGGCCAGACCTGTGCCACGTATAACAGCAATGACAGTGCCTCACACCTGATGACCAGGTTTTTTCGCGCAATGGGGAGTGACCTTAGCTTCCATCTGCCAAGTTTCTGCCTCACTTTGCTGATATGCCCCTCCCAAGACCTGGCATATGCCCCAGCCCGCCCGAACCAAATACCCAGCACCTTCAGGTGGTCGGTCCTGATGGTGAAGGGGATCGAGGATTGGTCGGCCCAGTTTCTGAAGAGCATGGCCTCACTCTTGCCTCGGTTTACCTTGGCTCCCGAGGCCTGTTCGAACTGGTCACATATGCTTCAGTCAGGTTGTTTTTTTTTATTTCAAAAATATATTTTATTCATAAAATACTTTGATGACCTGTACAACTGGACATGCCATACATATGTAAACATTCCATTTGTTTGCATACCGAAAACAGAGTAATCATTCCTATTTACAGGTCTGTACAATTACATTTTTAGCTGAGGCGTCAGCAGAGCCCAAATGACTGCGCGGGCACCCTGTTCTTCTTTAGGCAGGCAGACGTTACACGGTGGTCTTTCCCCACCGCGCCTTGGCGGCAGCTGCCCCAAGCTTCAGCGCGTCCCTCAACACGTAGTCCTGGACCTTGGAATGTGCCAGTCTGCAGCACTCAGTCGGGGTCAACTCCTTCAGCTGGAAGATCAACAGGTTTCGGAC
>NC_057739.1:17973643-17980153 GCF_004010195.1 Chiloscyllium plagiosum | reverse complement strand
GCTGCCAGGAATAGTCACTCCTCTCAGGCTCGCATCCTTCCTGATGGACTTGGCAAATGGTTCTATGCAGCACACAAACAAGGCAGGAGAGAGGGGGCATCCCTGCCTGACTCCAGATCTGACTGGGAAGCTATCTGATTCCCACCCGTTGATTGTGACTGCACTGACAATGTTGGTGTAGAGCAGTCTTATCCAATTGCAGATTCCCTCCCCAAAGCCCATTTTGGAGAGAACATCTCTCATATACCTGTGTGATATCCTGTCAAAGGCTTTCTCCTGGTCCAGGCTTATCTGGCAGGTGTCCAACCCTCTGTCCTGCACATAGGCGATCGTTTCCCTGAGGAGTGCGAGACTCAGTGATCTTCCTGCCCGGTACAGCACAGGTTTGGTCAGGGTGAATCACCGACCCCAGAGCAGACCTGACCCGGTTGGCGATTACCTTTGACAGAATTTTGTAATCCGCATTCAACAGTGAGATTGGTCTCCAATTTTTGAGTTCCTCCCTCTCCCCCTTCCGCTTGTAGATGAGGGTGATGATGCCATGCTTCAGTCAGGTTGTTATGAATCTACATGTGTTTGGTTCTTCTCATAGTAGCTTAAAGTTTCAAAAGCACACATTGGTCAGTGAACCTCCACACACCCACTTCAGGATAAGCATGATGTTGTAAAACACTACCTTTGAGGTATAAGATTTGATTACAAAAGCACACAAAGCAAAAGCCTCTTCATGGTTCTGGTATATATTTAAAGTAATCAAGTTTTAACTAATATTATTCTTTAAACTGACTAGTTCCCATGAATGGTTCTATACAAATTACCATCGATTTGCATTCTGGGCTGCTTGCTTATTCAAAAATATCTGAACTGGAAACTTCAGCACCAGATGAATACTGTAGTGTGCTGAAGCATCAAAAAGAGGACAAATTATTGACCTAACAAAGATGGAAGTACCTTTCATGAAATGAAAATGAAAGAAAGGTCAAGTGGATTAATTTGAAAAGTTGGCTGGTTCCTTCCTCACTCCTATCTTCTATATCTCCAGCTCAGCAAACCTTCTTTGATTTTTCAATGCAGATTTGTTCTGTCATCAGATTGTCTGCAAAGTTTGGAAAAATCATTGGGCATATTGGTCTCAATGGTGCTAAAGAGAATAATTGTGCAAGAAAATATTTTGCAAAGCACCTGACAAGGTTAGTTAGAGGGATTGTGCAATGACAGGATGAATAACACAATGACCCATTCACAGCACTGATAATATCTACTCCAACTTATTTGTTTTATTTAGATTTATTCAATTAAATGCATGACTGCAAAGAATAGACTTTAGCCTGGCAAACTTTTTGCTGAATCTTTAAATCAGCCATCCTGATTGTTCCATTAATTCATTCTGAACAATAAAAGAAAATGATGATGCCCCTTCAGATAGTTGTAGCAAAAGCAATGGAATGTTCCAGAAAGAGTTATTTGTGGAGTTATATAGCACAGAAGGAATCCACTGTGCCCGTGTTAACTCTTTCCTCTTACCTCTTCAAGTATATTCGCTTTTAAATGTTACGACTACATCTGTTTACAGAAGTCTTCAGACAATGTTTGTTTTATTGTTCACAAATGGGATGCGGGCATTGCTGGCAGACCTAGCATTTATTACCCATCCTTAGTTACCCTTGAAAAGGTAATGGTGACCTGCCTTCTTGAACTGCAGCAGTCCTTGTGCTATAAACCCAGATCATAACAACAGGCTGAGCAAATAAATTTGCACCTTTGCTTTGATTCTTTGCCAATTCATTTTAAGTCTGTATTTTCTGGTCACTGACACTCTTATGTTTTTCATTCTTATGTGGGATATGGGCACCATTGGCAAGACGAGTATTTGTTGCCTGTTTCTAATTGCACTTGAATTGATTGGCTCTAACTGGGGAATTAAGAGTCAACAACAACAAAATTCCTGATGAAGGGCTTTTGCTCGAAACATTGATCTTCCTACTTCTTGTCTGACCTGCCATGCTTTTCCAACACTACTCTAATCTTATTCCCAACATTTCTGCGTTTTCAACTGGGCCCAAATGGGTGAGACAAACCATTTCCTTCCCTGGAGGACATTAGTGAATCAGAACGGTGTTTATAACAATTGACAGTGGTTACAATTAGACAAGCTTACCTTTACTAAATTCCAGACTTCTTTATTAATTGAATCCAAATTTCATCCATCTGTTATGGAGGGATTCAAACCAATGTCCCTCGAACAAATACTTCAGGTTCTGGATTACCGGTCCTGTGAAAGTATCTCCATGCCACCTCCACCCCTAAATGCTCTCATCAAACATCCTGTTAACCACTGCTGCTGTAAGAGACATACCCTTGCCACCCTAAACCCTCCATATGAACAGGAGAAGCCCATTCAGATCCTTGTGGTATTTCCTCCATTCAATTCGATCATGGTTGATCTGTATCTTAGCATTGCCTATCCATCTTGCTCTCTTTAAAGTTACAATGCTGTAGCTGAAGCCCAACTTATAATGTACAAAGGTTTAGTGTAATGTTTTCACTTTTGTACTCCCTCCCTCCAAATAAAGTCATAAGTCTGATAAACGTTTTGAGCAGCAGTTTTGTTATTTGCAATTTGACTGTGAACATGAGATAGAAAAGAACCTCTTGGTTGGTAAATGGCTTAGAAAATTGTGTTTGTATGGTTTTATGTAATGACGTGGTGGCTTTAGAGGTTTTGCAGTCAATGCTGTTTGTATTAGATCAATGGGCTGACACAGCTTCTATTCACACAACAGGGCAGTGTCACGATGATTTTTCTGCTAGCTCAGTGAAATAACGTAATGATTTGTTTTCTGTTTTTTTTTTCAAAGTTGCATCTGCTTTCATACTAATCAGAGCAAATGTCATCTCCAGCTTTTCTTCTGCTGCCACTGCAATTCGTGCTGCCCTTCTGATCATCTGTTTTCAAAACAAGAAAAAAATTCATAACAATTTGTCAAATGTGAAGCTTGTCCCGAAATTTTGGGCAGAATCGTCCTGGCCTGCCTGTAGTATTTACACCCTGAGTGGGTGGAATCTGAATTGGGCAGGAAGCAAACTTACAATTTGCTGATGGCCACTTCAAATTTTGGTATTAAGTTCTCAGAACCTTTCAGGGGGTTGGCTGATAGAGATGTATAAAATTATGAGAGGGAAACATGGGGGTAAAAGGAAGGCACAAACATTGAAATTGCTGTGAAAACTCAGTAGCTCTGGCAGCATCTCTGGAGAGAAATCAGAGGTAACATTTCTGGTCAATTGACCTCTGTTCAGAACAAAAGAGTCACTTGACCTGAAATATTAACTCTGTTTTCTCTCCACAGATGCTACTAAGTTTTCCCAATAATTTCTGATTTGATTTCCAGCATCCACAATTCTTTATTTTTACATGTGCATGGGAAGGCAATTTCTAATACAAGAGGAGTTAATAACCTGTTTCTGACCAGATCATCAGGATAGAGTGATGCAGGATTACTTAGGGGCTGCACTTATATGATTCAAACCTTCCCTTGCGAAGGGCATCCATCAATTGCTGAGATGCAGGACAGCTACACTCTGCTGACATAAGAAAGACATTAGTAGTTAGAAGCTTTAACAGAGTGAAAGAAAGCACAGGCCTGCATTACAAAGTGCTGCATTCTGTGTTAACTATCAGGTTGTACTGAAGATTGACACTGGAGCACCCTCAATGACTTTAATATTCTTTAATCTCTCTTATCCTTCTGCTTCATTTTAGTGCCTCATTGGTAGCAGCAGCTGAGTGTGGGGAAGCCTGCTTGCTGCCTTCCCTCAAATGCAGCAGTAGGTTTCTGCTGGAGGTCCACGGCTAGAAGGCTTCAGACCATTGGGCAGGAGTAGGGAGCAGGGCGCAGGGGAGGGGTGTGATTCCTGCATGATCTCAACTTCCTCACACCAATCTGTCTGGGTCCCTGGCAGAGGAGAGGTGGTCACATTTGGAGTGACTTGAGAAACAATCATTGGGTGCCCATTCGTGATTTCAACTCCTCCCCCTTAGTACACAGTGACACCTCCTTTATCCCTTGAGGCGATAGGGTACACACAGGGAAGTCAAGGTCCTCAGAACCCCTCTGGCCTAACCAGTAAATTAATGCATCCATGGCTCGAGTGATGGTGCGGACATCCGCACACATATCCAACAGATACTTACCGTGCTGCTGGACCTGACTATCCACAGTGACAGTCAGCCAGTCCATGAAGGCAACCATGTGCTTGCTTACTGGACCAACAGCAGCAGACATAACATGGGCAGATGCTTTAGCTCCTTGCTCCAGCCTGTGCTTTATCTGTGGTTCCTGCGTCAGATATTCCTCCACTTGTCTCTGGGGCTCCACCACGTACGGCTCAGCAGGGGCCTGTTGTCCTGCAGTTCTCTGAGGGTCAGATTACACCATTGTTTCTTCCTCCTCCAGCTGTGAGCCCTTGTCTCTGCAGTGCTCATCAGAATGGCACCCCAAGCTTCCCGCTGACAAAGGTAAATATCTCTGCGCTGGTGAAGTGTGGACAGGAATGCCTTATGACTGTGCACTCTGAGGTTCATCAACTAGGAGACAGTGAGGTCTGCAGATGCTGGAGATCAGAGTTGAGAGTGTGTTGCTGGAAAAGCACAGCAGGTCAGGCAGCATCCGAGGAGCAGGAAAAATTGATGATTTGGCCCAAAACGTCAATTTTCCTGCTCCTCAGATGCTGCCCGACCTGCTGTGCTTTTCCAGAAATGCACTCTCAACTCATGGGGTGGCATGGTGGCTCAGTGGTTAGCACTGCTGCTTCACAGCACCAGGGTCCCAGGTTCGATTCCAGCCTCGGGTGACTGTCTGTGTGGTGGAGTTTGCACATTCTCCCCATGTCTGCGTGGGTTTCCTCCGGGTGCTCCAGTTTCCTCCCACAATCTAAAGATGTGCATACTAAATTGCCCATAGTGTTAGGTGCATTAGTCAGAGGGGAATGGGTCTGGGTGAGTTACTCTTCGGCGGGTGGGTGTGGACTGGTTGGGCCGCAGGGCCTGTTTCTACACTGTAGGGAATCAAATCTAATCTAATCTGCGGTTCATGACAGTTCTCCCTCAGACTGTGGTTTGAATAGCTGATGGAGATGGCCCCAAGATCGGGGGCTCCTCTTTCTTTTGACCCTGGCTTGCAAATGGGATTAGGGGTGAGGGCTGGGGGAGTGCAGAGCACTACAGAGAAAAACTTAAAGATCTTTTCAAGCTGCCACCCTTACCAAGGTTTCACGAAAACCTGTTGCCTGATATGCAGCTAGGAATAGCTGGCTGGAGGTTTTTTTATTTTTTGACTGTAGATATCCAATCTCCCTTCAGTACAGGCACAGTCCCCTTTCTCTCTCAGGGGCATTCTCATTGAAGGAGGTGATAAGCCTTGTCAGGCATGGCACCCCCTGGCCCCAGCCCCATCTCTATTTCTGTCAAAGCAGGTTGTGCATTTTCTTCTCCTAAAGAAGGTGAGTAGCATTAGGTGATATTAGCATAAATATGTGAGCACCATGGAGAAAGTGAGGACTGCAGATGCTGGAGATCAGAGCTGAAAATGTGTTGCTGGAAAAGCGCAGCAGGTCAGGCAGCATCCAAGGAGCAGGAGAATCGACGTTTCGGGCATGAGCCCTTCTTCTGGAATGAGGAAAGTGTGCCAAGCAGGCTAAGATAAAAGGTAGGGAGGAGGGGCGTTGGAAATGCGATAGGTGGAAGGAGGTTAAGGTGAGGGTGATAAGGTGAGGGTGATAGGTCGGAGTGGAGGTGGGGTCAGAGAAGTCAGGAAGAAGATTGCAGATTAGGAAGGTGGTGCTGAGTTCGAGGGTTTGGACTGAGACAAGGTGGATGGAGGGGAAATGAGGAAACTGGAGAAATCTGAGTTCATCCCTTGTGGTTGGAGGGTTCCTAGGCGGAAGATGAGGTGCTCTTCCTCCAGCCGTCGTGTTGCTATGGTCTGGCGATGGAGGAGGCCAAGGACCTGCATGTCCTTGGTGGAGTGGGAGGGGGAGTTGAAGTGTTGAGCCACGGGGTGGTTGGGTTGGTTGGTCCGGGTATCCCAGAGGTGTTCTCTGAAACGTTCCGCAAGTAGGCGGCCTGTCTCCCCAATATAGAGGAGGCCACATCGGGTGCAGCAGATGCAATAGATGATGTGTGTGGAGGTGCAGGCGAATTTGTGGCGGATATGGAAGTATCCCTTGGGGCCTTGGAGGGAAGTAAGGAGGGAGGTGTGGGCGCAAGTTTTGCATTTCTTGCAGGGGAAGGTGCCGGGAGTGGAGGTTGGGTTGGTGGGGGGGTGTGGACCTGACGAGGGAGTCACGGAGGGAGTGGTCTTTTCGGAACACTGATTGGGGAGGGAAGGGAAATATATCCCTGGTGGTGGAGTCCGTTTGGCGGTGGCGGAAATGACGGCAGATGATATGCTGTACATGGAGGTTGGTGGGGTGGTAGGTGAGGACCAGTGGGGTTCTGTCCTGGTGGCG
>NC_057739.1:17969456-17973209 GCF_004010195.1 Chiloscyllium plagiosum | reverse complement strand
AATGTGTTGCTGGAAAAGCGCAGCAGGTCAGGCAGCATCCAAGGAGCAGGAGAATCGATGTTTCGGGCATGAGCCCTTCTTCAGAATTTTATTTTAGTTCGGTGGGGCAGGAGCAGGCTGAGACAATGGGTCGGTCGGGGCAGTCAGGTTTGTGGATTTTGGGCAGGAGGTAGAAACGGGCGGTGCGGGGTTGTGGGACTATGAGGTTGGAGGCGGTGGATGGGAGATCCCCTGAGGTGATGAGGTTATGGATGGTCTGGGAGATGATGGTTTGGTGGTGGGAGGTGGAGTCATGGTCAAGGGCACCAAGCCTGCACTGATAAATACCAGGTGCCGATGTTAATCCCCAAAGCTATGACTCTTGCATTATTCATAAGCAGAATGTGGTATGGGAGATGTGATTGAAACGTGGTTCAAGGCAAATTTGTGAAGAATTATATGGTGTGTGTGTGTGTGAGAGAGAGAAATGCCTGTGAGGTATACATTTTGAACCTAAGTTTTGTCTTCATGTCTTTGTCACACATAAGTCTTTGTTCTCCTAGATGCGATAAAAGGTCAGCAAGCTGATAGTGACTGAACTGCTGTGTGTTCTTGTTCCTTTCACTTCCAGGCTGACTTGTGAGAGGTGGTTCCACTACTGTGCAAGAAATGCTACAATTGCTAGCTGTAATGAGATGGTAGACATGGATTATAGATGAGGCAAATAATAGAGATGGCCAGCATCCAATGTATGGGACAGTCCCGTGCAATGGTGACTTAGCAATGCTATCTTACCTTTACAGAGGATGAAGCATTGAGCAGACAGTGGTATTTACTCTGGCAGAATGGAGCAGATCATTCATCCTCATTGGGCATTGGAGTCAGGTTCTTGTGTGTCACTCACTGTGTGTGCTGCCAACTCTCACCAGGCTGCTTTTGTCAGCTGGATTGCTGTTTGTACTTATTCCTAGGGAAAAGAACTTCCCTTCTCTCCAGGACAGCATTCCAAATCTTCTTGAGGGATGCAGCTGACGCTTGGCCTCTGACATCTCCGGGGTTGGACACATACTGAATGATACTTTTGGGTTTTAGAAAGTGAAGTGCCAGCTGAGTGCCTTTTCAATATGGCGTTTGGACGTTGGAGTCAGGAGGTCCCATTTGGGGTGGTGAAGTGAGATGAGGGAAGGCAGCAGAGGGGTGCCTCTGTTCATAACAGTTGCCATTTTATCCATGCATGAGTGTGCCACAGGCCAAGAAAAATATATGAGAAAACCTAACCTTCTCCTAAGGGGAAGTACCACCCATTTTTAAACCTGGCTGCATGCTTTGACACAAAAATCAGGATTTTTTTTATTCATCATTCACAAAATGTGGGCATTGTTAGGCAGGCCAGTATTTATTGCCCATCGCTAATTGCCCAGAGGCCAGTTGAGAGTCAACCACATTGTTGTGGATCTGGTGACACATGTAGGCCAGACCAGGTTAGGATGGCAGAGTTCCTTCCCTGAAGGGCATGAGGTGGCGTGATGGCTCAGTGGTTAGAACTGCTGCCTCAAAGCGCCAGGGATCTGGGTTCGATTCTGCTCTCTGGTAACCGACCGTGTGGAGTTTGCACATTCTCCCTGTGTCTGTATGGGTTTGCTTTCGTTTGCTCTCCCAGTCCGAAGATGTGCAGGTTAGGTGGATTGGTCATGCTAAATTGCCATAGTGCCCAGGGATGTGCAGGCTTAGGGGACAAATGGGATGGGTCTGGGTGGGATGCTCTTCAGAGGATTGGTGTGGACTCGATGGGCTGAAAGGCCTGCTTCCACATTGTAGAAGTTCTATGATTAATGAATGGGATTTTTCTGACAATCAACCATAGTTTACTGGTCATCATTAGACTCTTAATTTTTGTTGAATTCAAATTCTACCATCTACCATGGTGAGGTTCAAACCCTCATCCCTGCAACATTACCTAGGTCTCAATTACCTAAGTCTAGCAATAAACCACTAGGCTATTGTCTCCACATTGCCTCTCTACCTTCATCAAACTACGTGAGGGTTTGGCCATGCAAGCAAAGTGCGCTTCAACTAAACAATGCTCAGGTACAATGGCCTCAGAATAATTGGAATCACATGGACTGCAGCAGTTCAAGAAGGCAGCTCACCACCACCTTCTGTAGGATCAGACCATAAATGCTAGCCCAGCCAACAATGCCCACATCACATGAAGGAATAAAAAATACTAGTTTATATGGGACATGCTGCTTACCATTTCTGGTATTTTCGAATTGGAACAGTTGGAACTTCAACCTGAGCCTCCTGGCTCAGAGGTAAGGACACTAACACTGGATTTCAATGCTTTCATTGCATAATGATGGACAAATATTAAAAATTTTCATCCAGCTTTACATGTTTGGCTGAATAGTAGCTTTTGAACAAAGAAGCTCAACTAACAAATATAAGTTGTCTAGGAAAGGAGAAAGGTATACAGGAGGCATTGAACAATTGATTCTCCTAAATATAGTATGATATTTGATTTAATTTAACAATCAATGTTTATCCTTTTAAAAGCTATCCATAAAACCTAATATGATAAGCAAGTATGTGACATGTATCACAGCAACCTATAATGAGTTGCAAAATATAGAACTATTGCTTGGGAGAATTGGCCGACAAAGCACAACAAGCTGCACTTCATCACAAGTTATATTGATCATGTTTACAACAGTTGCTATAACAACATCATGCCCTTTTAGAACAAAGACAGCTCTGTCTCTAAGCTTTTAAACAAATGAAGGTCTTTTTTTGGGGATTATTACAATTAAACATATTTTTGGATTTATTTTTACTAACTCTTCTAGTGATTATTTTGGACTATGCAGTTTACCACCTAGAATTGTTACCACTCAAGGAGACCATAAAACAGAGTACAAAGCAATATCGCATGCGACTGTGCAGTAGATGAATGTATGGTATGATGAAGAAGCTCTAAAGCACCTTAGCACACTCCCAGCTCCAGCCCCACACCAGGTCCTAGCTCCCAGCCCTGCTGTATTTTCACCATCCCTCCAGACCTCCCCCTCTCTGAGGATGAACAATCAGTCCTCAGCAGAGGCCTCATCTTCATCCCCTTACGCTCCCGGATCAATGGGTTCAACACGCGGCGAGACATCGAGCATTTCTTCCGCCGCCTTCGCCTCCGCACCTACTTCTCCAACCAGGACTCTCGCCCACCCTCTGACGACCCCTTCTCCCACCTCCAACACACCCCATCCACCTGGACACCCCGTGCTGGTCTCTTACCCGCCCTCGATCTCTTCATATCCAACTGCCGCCGCGACATTGACCTGTCCACCCCTCTCACCCACTCCAACCTCTCACTGTCACAAAGCACAGCCCTCCACTCCCTCCGTTCCAACCCCAACCTCACCAGACAAGGGAGGCACGGTGGTAGTTTGGCGCACCGATCTTTACATTGCTGAAGCTAGACGCCAACTCACAGACACCTCCTCCTACTGCCCCCTTGACCATAACCCCACCTCCCACCACCAAACCATCATCTCCCAGACCATCCATAACCTCATCACCTCAGGGGATCTCCCATCCACCGCAAATGCTGGAGATCAGAGTCAAGAGTGTGGTGCTGGAAAATAAGCAGGTCTCCTCTTAGATTAGATTCGCTACAGACAATAGACAATAGACAATAGGTGCAGGAGTAGGCCAATCAGCCCTTCGAGCCTGCACCGCCATTCAATATAATCATGGCTGATCATTCCTAATCAGTATCCT
>NC_057739.1:17929801-17968290 GCF_004010195.1 Chiloscyllium plagiosum | reverse complement strand
AGGAGAAAGTGAGGACTGCAGATGCTGGAGACCAGAGTTGAAAAGTGTGGTGCTGGAAAAGCACAGCAGGCCAGGCAGCATCCGAGGAGCAGGAGAATCGACATTTTGGGCATAAGGCCTCATTCCTGAAGAAGGGCTTATGCCCAAAACGTCGATTCTCCTGCTCCTCGGATGCTGCCTGGCCTGCTGTGCTTTTCCAGCACCACACTTTTCAACTCTGGTCTCCAGCATCTGCAGTCCTCACTTTCTCCTAGTCCCCTGACTGAGCCTACTGCAACCGGTGACCAGGTGTCCCCGCTCCGGGCCTACTGCAACCACAACCACAACCAGGGGTCCCCGTTATGGGTCTACTGCAACTGGTAACCAGGAGTCCCCTCTCCGGGCCTATTGCAACTGATAACCAGTAGTCCCTGTTGTGGGCTTACTGCAACCAGGAGCCCCTAGTTTCACTGCCAGGCCAGGCTGCTGCTGCGCCAAGAGTTCCGCTTCAACTGCCTTCCTCCAAGATGTCGCCTGGTTGGTTCCGCCACCTTGAAGGGCATGCTGCTGCCTCTGATCGCTGGCAGAGCATTGCTCCCACTGTCGCCAGCGACGAACGCCAGGAGGATGTCCTTGCTGCCACTGCTGCCTCCTCCAATTGCTCTTACCGCTGCATGGATACTGCCAACTAATGTGCTAAAGAAAGGAGAAACAAAAGAAAAGAAATTAAAGAGAAAAAACAGTTGTGAAAAGAAAAATAACAAGAATGGAAGCAGATAGGAGCGGATGAGTCTTGGGCAAGACCTTTAAGCAGTTCTGCTACTCTGCTGCCATCAAAAGCATTGCAGATGCTTTAGCATGAAGCAGATTTTCCAAATTTGTACCAATCCTGCCAGTCCTCTGACCTCCGAATCCTCTTTCCCAACATACTATCCTAATGCGCAGGTTGGTGCATTGCAGCTGGTTTTTGAAGACTTGAGCTTACAATACATTTTGTGGTCTGCCATTGACAGAGGGATGACACAGACCACAGTTATAACCATTGCTGTGATCCTTCAGCAGGAAATGCAATGAAGATAGCCCTGTAAAGATTGGAAGGTTGACTTGTTTATCGTGTAACTATTCAGAATGCAAGGGGAAAAAATTAATGGAATAACCTACCATATTGAGAGTTTTCCAAGTGATATTAAAACTAAGATTTAACTGAAGATACTTAGCCAGGACCCCATGAGAAGGATAGTGATCGGCTTTGTATAATGGTGTGGCACCTTTGTCGTCTACCTGAGAGTGAAAAAGAGGGCTCAATTCAATGCATTTTCTAAAGCATGAACCATCTGATGATGCAGCCCTGCTTCATTTTAGCACCGCGTACACACTGACACCTCCTGACTTTGACCTTCTAACTCAGAGGCAATATGAACTAAGGTTAATACAGTGGTGCAGATATTCCAGTGGACAGATAATTATCTTTCTTGTGAAGATTGGAGTAATGTATGGGGACCCTGTGGAATCCTCATTATTGCTGGCTCCAATGGCCCAGGAGTTTGACATCTCCCCTCTCCCCAAGATCTGACACTGGAGCAGACACTGCCCAGCCTATGCCTGAGAGATGTCAATGCCTTTAGGATGTGACTGTGCCTCCCACACTACTGGGCCCCATTCCCATTTCCCTAACCTCCTGGCATCCTACCCTGAAATAACTTATACAGTCATAGCGTCATAGAATCATAGAACACAGAACCAGGCCCTTTGGACCAACCTGTTCACACTGACCAAACATCCCAACCTGACCTAGTCCCATTTACCGGCACTTGGCCCATATCTGTCAAAACCCTTCTTATTCATATACCTCATCTGGATACCTTTTAAATGTTGTAATTTTACCAGCCTCCACCACTTCATTTGGTAGCTCATTCCATACACATCCTCTCCATGAAAAAGTTATCCCTCAGGGCCCTTTTCAATCTTTCCCCTCTCATCTTCAGCCAAGCCCTCTAGTTTTGAACTCTACTACCCCAGGGAAAATACCTTGGTTATTCATCCTATCCTCATGATTTTATAAACTTCTGTAAGGTCACGACTCACTCGCCAAAACTGCAGGGAAAATAGCTCCAACCTATTCAGCCTCTCTATATAACTCAAGCCCTCCAATCCAATCAATATCCTTGTAATTTTTTCTGCACCATCTCAAATTTAAAACATCCTTTGTGTAGAAGGGTGATCAGAATCGTAAACAGTACTCCAAAAGTGACCTCACCAATGTCCTTACAGTGACAACATTCCATCCCCTGACATTTCAATGCTACGACAGACCTGACAGAATGGAAGTACAGTTCCCACATTTCTGCAGGAGCCCTGATTGGAATTTCCTGACAGAACTGTTGAGAAATCTGTGTATGATTGCCATTCCTCAGAAAATCTGGGCCATATTTTAATCTTTGTGATGCATTTAAGAGGAAGCTCGATGATCATAAAAGGCAGAAAGGAATAGAAAGTCATGTTGATTGGGTGAGATAAAGCAGGTAAGAAGAAGCTTGTATGGAGCACAAGCATTGATGTGGAGAAATAGCCTCTTTCTGTATTCCAATTGGACTGTGTACTTTTACGGAACGTAATCTAGAAGTTTGCAGCAAGTTATGTTAATGTCTAGTTAACTTAATTCCTCCTTTTGTTAATGTCTTTATTTATGGTTAAGAATAAGCATGTGGTGGTTATTCGTTTTCTGAGAACATTTCCACAGGGAACACCATAACACTGGCTGTGTGATGAGAAGGCTGACTGAGGAAATCAATAAACTCTCTCCACAAAAGAGAAGATGTATGTGTCTTGATCTCAATCTCCCCACTTGGCTCAAAAACTACTGACAAGGTAGGGAAGGTGAGACTGAGACTGAAAACTGAGGAAAAAACATGACATGGTCAGCAACGGAAGTTAAATCTATTGATTTAATTGGCAAGGTCCCATTTAAGAACATTAGAACTGGAAAGAGGAGGAGATTATTTGGCCCCTCAAGGCTGTCCCATCAATCAACAAATCATGGCTGATCTTCTCTTTGCAGTTTGAGTCAGTAGTTAGGAAGGCAAATGCAACGATGGCATTCATTTTGAGAGGACTTGAATATAAAAGCAGGGATGTACTTCTGAGGCTCTATAAAGCTCTGGTCAGACCACTTTTGTAGTATTGTGTGCAGTTTTTGTCCTCATATCTTAGGACAGATGTACTAGCCTTGGAAAATTTTCAGAGGATGTTCACGGGAATGGTCCCAGGAATGAAAAGCTTAACATATGAGGAACATTTGAGGACTCTGGGTTTATACTCGATGGAGTTTAGAAGGATGAGGGAGGATTTAATTGAAACATACAGAATACTGAATGGCCTGGACAGAGTAGATGTTGGGAAGATGTTTCCATTGGTAGGCAAGACTAGGACCTGAAGACATGGCCTTAGAACAAAGGGAAAAAACCTTTAAGAATGGAGATAATATCTTCAGCCAGAGAATGGTGAATCTATGAAATTTATTGCCACAGAAGACTGTGCAGGCCAGGTCATTGAGTATACTTAAAACTGAGATGGTAGGTTCTTATGTGTAAAGGGTTCAAGGGTTAAGGGAAGAAAGTGGGAGATTGGGGTTGAGAAACTTATCAGCCATGGTTGAATAGCAGCACATAGTAGATGGGCTGAATGGCCTCATTTCTGCTCCTGTGTCTTATATTTCTACAGGCCTCAAACCCTCTTTATTGCCAGCATAACTATCAACTCATTGATATTTCAAGCATCTATCAACATCCTCTTCAAATACTTTCAGTGATTGAGCTTCCACAGCTCTCTGGTGTAGAGAATTCCAGATATTCACCTCCTTCTGGAAGAAGAAATTTGCTCATATCTCAGTTTTAAATAATTATTCCCTTATTCTGCAACTATGTCCCCTAGTTTGAGATTCTTCCACTAATGGAAACATCTTCTCAATATCTAGCATCTTAAGCTCCCTCAGAATGTTTAAATAAATCATCCCTTGATTATTTAAACTCTAGTGAATAAAGGACTAAGATGTTTAGCCATTCTTGATGAGTTAACCCCTTCATTCACTTGCATTCAGCCCAGTGAATTTCTTTTGAAATCCTCCCATTGCAGTATATCCACTTTTAAAAATGGGGAGCAAAACTGTACTACTCAGAACTCAAGATGTGGGCTTATCGACACCCTGGAGATGCTGGAGATCAAAGTGAGGACTGCAGATGCTGGAGATCAAAGTCAAAAAGTGGGGTGTTGGAAAAGCACAGCCAGTCAGGCCGCATCCGAGGAGCAGGAGAGTCAAAACATTGAGCTCTTCCCGATGAAGCGCTCATGCTCAAAACGTCAACTCTCCTGCTCCTCAGATGCTGGCTGACCAGCTGTGCTTTTCCAGCGCCACACTATTCAACTTACCAACACCTTGATAAAGTTATAGAAAAGCTTCCCTACATTTAAAATCTGACCCCTGGGAATGAAAGCCAAGAATCCATTTACCTTTTCAATGGCTTGCTGCACCTGGATGCAATTTTTTTTAAATAGCCAAAACCCTCAGTGCTGCACTGATTAAGAGTCTCTCTCCATTTAAGTAATAGTCTGCCTTTTGATTCTTTCCACCAAGTCTCACACTTTCCTACATTAAACTCTATCTGCCAATACTGTGCCTACTCAATAAACCTATCCGTATCTCCTTGCAGATTCCTTATGTCCTCATCACAACATGCATTGTATTATCAACAAATTTGGATACATTACACTCTGTCCCTTTCCAAGATGTTAATATCGATGGTAAACTGTTCAAACACAGAAAACGATCCTTGTCATACTGTACTTGTTCTTCTTTGCTGCATAAAAGGACCTGTTAATCCTGACGATCTGTTTTCTGTGAGCTGTATTTTGGCAGGACTGTAACTAAGACTCTCACAGGGAGGTTTACTGGACAGTTTAAGCGAGAGTTGTAGGGAGATGTGGACCCAACAGGGAGCTCAGATTCAGGGGAAGCAAATCAAGGGTTTGAAGAGATATGGGCTGGGTGCCGGCAGGTGGGACTAGATTGGGTTGGGATATCTGGTCGGCATGGACGGATTGGACCAAAGGGTCTGTTTCCATGCTGTACATCCCAATGACTCTATGACTCTAAGTAGATGGAAGTAAAGAAAATGAGAAGACAGTTGAACTAATTGCAAATTTGTGAAGTGTCAGCATGGACATATGAATGGGAAACCATGTTTGACAAATTTGTTGGAGTTTGAGAGGGTATTGCATGTAGCATGGACAAAGGGGAACCAATGTATCAGGGTATTTTAGATTTTCAAAAGGCTTTTGAAATAGTAGGTTAGTAAATAAAATTAGAGCATATGGGACTAAGGGGATGGAATATATCAGTATGGACTGGGAATTGGTGAATAGACAGAAACCAGAAATAAATAGATCATTATGTTACTAATAGGGTACTGTAAACAGCTGTACTAGGTTTAGATTAGATTGCTTACAGTTTGGAAACAGGCCCTTCAGCCCAACAAGTGCACACCGACCCGCCGAAGAGCAACCCACCCAGACCCATTCCCCTGCATTTACCCCTTCACCTAACACTATAGGCAATTTAGCATGGCCAATTCACCTAACCTGCACATCTTTGGACTGTGGGAGGAAACTGGAGCACCCGGAGGAAACCCACGCAGACACGGGGTGAATGTGCAAACTCCACACAGACAGTTGCCCGAGGCGGGAATTGAATGCGGGTCTCTGGTGCTGTGAGGCAGCAGTGCTAACCACTGTGCCACTGTGCTGCCCATCTGTTGATAAGCTATATAATGATTTAGATCAATTGTAATATTCCCACAATTGTTGGCAATATCAAATTGGGTGGAATGAAAGTTGTGAAGTGTTATAAGGAGATTTCACAAATATTTAGACAGTGAATGGACTAGAACCTAGAAAATAGAATTTAGTGTGAGTAAATCTGAAGTTATTCACTTTGTTAGAAAATAAGAAAGGCAAACTTCTTCTTAAATGGCAAGAGATTTGGAAGTGCAGATGTTCAGAGGGATCTGGGTGTCCTTGAGCATGAGTCACTAAAAGCTACTATGCAGGTGCAGCAAGCGAATAGGAAGGCAGAAGGTATATTGACATTCATTTCAAAGGAATTAAGTAAAGAAGTAAAGGTATCTTGCTGCAGTTGCAAACAGTCTTTCTGAGACCTCAGCTGGAGGATTGTGTACAGTTCTGTTCTCCTTATCTAAGGCAGAATGTAACTGCCATCAAACACTCAACTGAGGTTCACCATACTAATCTCTGGTATGACAGAATTGCTTCATAGGGGGAAATTGAGGAAGTGTGGTCTGTATTCTCTGGAGATTTGGAGGGTGCGAGGTGGTCACATTGAAAATAATAATGCTTTTACAGGATATGGCAGGGTGGATATCAATAGGATGATATCCCTGACTGATGACTCTAGAATGAGGAGGCATAAACTCAGGACACAGGGTAAGCCATTCAAGGTGAAACAAAAGGAAGATTTTTTTTACACAAAGGGTGATGAATCTTTGGAATCCTCAACCTCAGATACATCAATTGGGAGCTCATGCTCAACACAATGTGTGTCAGTGTTCCCTGATTGAATATTGTGCACAATTTCACATAATGAATGAGAAGGTTCCTTGCTCTGCCAATCTGCCTCACTGCTTTGCATGATATGTGTAGATTTAACACACCAAAGGTGTAAACTGAATACATATACAGTATATGGATGCAATGCAGAGAAGAGGACCTAAACAATGGCATTGCTTGATTAGTGTCAGGACATACAGAATGTTCACATCTCCTGAAAATGTTGACTCATGCTAAATAACAGTTGCACAGATACTATCTTCCTGTGCGCCAACTATTCTTCATTTAGCAATCATGCTGGTAAGGCATTTGGCTGTGGAGAGTACCAGAAAAGAACTTCATTCTATAGCTATCCAATACCTTCAACATCATGAGAGCTATTGTTTCTTATTTTGTTGCTAAATTCACATTTGAAGCTTTCTCTTCCCCTTTGAAGTACAAATCTTTGGATAATTCATTGAGATAGGAAAATAGGCTTGATTTGCAATTCCAAAGCTCAGACTTGAATGCGGGTTAAGATAGTGATATTAAATCATACATAAGCCCTCTATAAATATGTGCAGAATCTTGATTTCATTCTGCAAATCTTGGTCATGACCATACACTTCTCCCTTTTGATTCCAATGTTCTTCTCATGTTGAGACCAGTGATATGTTTTTCCTGTTTATGTAGTGCCCTCAAATTCTCTGGCAATGACACAGAGTCATAAAATACATGTGCATTTTAGAAAAATAGTTGCTTATGATCTTAATGCTTTTTTTTTCCTTTTCAAGCTAGAATAATTACTGGTCATTAACATTCACAGGGAAAAAACATCAAAGGTCTAATTTCCCAGTCCTCTCAGAATTTATAACAAATGAGGACGCCATAAAGATTGGAGGAAGAGAATCATAGAGTTTAAAAGATGTTTTCAAAGAATAAATTATATTCATTAGAGCTTAAATTTAATTCAAAACACGTGCAAGCTTTGTTAACCATATCCTCAATATGATACCATCAAAGGTTTGCTGACAGAATCAATAGCTTCACTGATTTCTCCTTGCTTATGAACATAAAATGGTTAGTCATTGAAGGTGCAAGACAGAAATGTTAACAAGTTTAATCAGGAAAAAGTCAATAGAGTGACAAACAGTATGGTGCTTCTTCCACTAGATATTGCTTGTATTTCATCAAAATTACAAGAACAGTCGCTCTATTGAGATGTACTGGAATACTTACCAAGATATTCCAAATAGTAGCGAAACCAAAGGATGCAAAATTATTTTATTTCTACAGTATAGATGTCCCAATCCTACCCAGCACCAGTAGAAGTCATTGAGTCTCAAAAATCACATCCAAGTTAGCATGATGTTTTTATGCTTTGTGAGTTTAGTTTGTTATGGTAATAGGAGAAAGTGATGACTGCAGATGCAGATGTTCAGAGTCAAAAAGTGTGGGGCCGGAAAAGTGCAGCAGGTCAGACAGCACACCTGGAGCAGGAGAGTCAATGTTTTGGGCATGAGCCCATCATCGGGAATGTGGGGGGACGGTGGCTGCCAGATAAATAGGGGGTGAGGTGGGGTTGGGGGAAGGTATCTGGGAAGGTGATAGATGGATGCAGGTGGGAAATAATTATGATAGACCGGTGGGGTGAGAGGAGCGGTTAAGTGGGAAGGACGATGGACAGGTAGGACAGTTAAAGAGGGTGGTGCCGAGTTGGAGGGTCGGATCTGGGATGAGGCCTTGGTAATGGTAAAACATTGACCATTAATTTGCAACTTCCATCAACTGATTTTTGAACTTTGTGGACATCCATGAATTTTAAAAAGGAAGAACCATGGACTGAAGATGGCTATAAGTGATCACCTAGTCACAGGTTGATGCAAATTCAGGAAACAGTAAATTGTGTCTCACTAACCTAATTAAATTTTTTGAAGAAGTAGCGAAGAGGATTGATGAAGGCAGAGCTGTGAACTTGATCCATGTGAACTTCAATAAAGTGTTCGACAAGGTTCCACATGGGAGACTGGTTAGGAAAGTTAGATCACATGGAATACAGGGAGAACTAGCCATTTGGATACAGAACTGCATCAAAGATAGGAGACAGAGTGTAATGGTGCGGGGTTGCTTTTCAGACTGGAGGCCTGTGACCAGCAGTGTGCCACAAGGATCATGCTGCGTCCACTACTTTTCATCATTTTTCTAAACGATTTGGATGTGAACATATGAGGTATGGTTAGTAAGTTTGCAGATGACACCAAAATTGGTGGTCTAGTGGATGGCAAAGAAGATTGTCTCAGAGTACTATGAGATCTTGATCAGATGGGCCAATGTGCCGAGAAGTGGCAGTTGGAGTTCAATTTAAACAAATAATAGGCACTGCATTTTGGGAAAGCAAATCTTAGCAGGACTTATACAATTAATGGTAAGGTCCTGGGGAGTGTTGCTAAACAAAGAGATCTTGGAGTGCAGGTTCATAGTTCCTTGAAAGTGGGGTCGCAGGTAGACAGGATAATGAAGAAGGCGTTTGGTATGCTCACCTTTATTGGTCAGTGCATTGAGTATAGGAGTTGGATGGTCATGTTGCAGCTGTACAGGACATGGGTTAGACCACAATTGCAATACTGCGTTAATTCCAGGTTCCCAGCTATAGGAAGGATGTTGTGAAACTTGAAAGGGTTCAGAACAGATTGACAAAAATGTTGCCAGGGTTGGAGGGCTTGTGCTATCCAGAGAGACTGAAATGGCTGGGGCTGTTTTTCCTGGAGTGTTGTAGGCTGAGGGGTGACCTTATTGAGATTTTTAAAATCATGATGGGGATGGATGGCATAAATAGACAAGATCTTTTCTCCAGGGTAGCAGAGTCCAAGACTGGAGGGCATAGGTTTAAGGTCAGAGGGGAGAGATTTAAAAGGGACCTAAGGGCAACTTTTTCATGCAGAGGGTGTTGCATGAATGGAATGAGCAGCCAGAGGAAGTGGTGGATGTTGGTACAATTACAACATTTAAAAGACATCTGGATGGATGCATGAATATGAAGTGTTTTGAGGGATATGGGCCAAATGCTGGCAAATGGGAGTAGATTAATTTCAGATATCTGGTTGGCGTGGATGATTGGACTGAAGGGTTTGTTCCTGTGCTGTACAACTCTGTGGCTCTAAAATAAACTGAAATTACTTTTTTATTTAAATTCATTGAACCAGTCAACTGAGTTAGGCATCATGAAACTCACATTTCCTGTTTAATTTACACCGGTATTAGAGGTTGTATGTACTGGAGGTAAAAGGGTGGCCTTCAACTATCTAGCTAAGAAAGATAATAAAGCCACTGGAGAAAGTGAGGACTGCAGATGTTGGAGATCAGAGTCGAAAAGTGTGGTGCTGGAAAAGCACAGCCGGTCAGGCAGCATCCCAGGAACAGGAGAGTCGATGTTTCAGGCAATGTGGAGGGGTAAGGATACTGGCAGATCAATGGTGGTTGGGGGATTGGGGCTGGGGAAAGGTAGCTGGGATAACGATAAGTGGATGCAGATAGGAGGTGATTGTGATAAGATTGGTGGGGAGAGTAGAGTGGATAAGTGAGAAGGAAAATGAACAGGTGGGACAGATCAAGAGGTGCCGAATTGGAGGGTTGGACCTGGGAGAAGGTGGGGGGTGGTGGGAAGAGTTGGAAACTGGTGAAGTCAATGTTGATGCCACGTGGTTGTACAATCCCAAGGTAGAAGATGAGGTGTTCTTCCTCCAGTCGGAGGGTGGCTTTGATTTGGCAGTGAAGGAGGCCCAGGACTTGTATGTCCTTGGGAGTGGGAGGGGGAGTTGAACTGGTTAGCCACAGGGCGGTGGGGTTGTTTGGTGCGTGCGGACCAGAGATGTTCCCTTGCTGCGGCGAGAGAAGGTGCCATATGTGGAAGGTGGGTTCGTGGGGAGCATGGACCTAATGACTCAAGCAACAGTTATAAACAGTATTTTAGTAACTGCTTTGCCATGCAGCAGACAGAAAGGAGTTTAAAAA
The DNA here is from genome assembly GCF_004010195.1 of Chiloscyllium plagiosum. Lineage (NCBI taxonomy): Eukaryota > Metazoa > Chordata > Chondrichthyes > Orectolobiformes > Hemiscylliidae > Chiloscyllium > Chiloscyllium plagiosum. The sequence continues at coordinate 17,957,703 of NC_057739.1, read as the reverse complement.
ATTGTAACAGCAAGGACCAAAACACTCCTCGTCTCTCCTTCCCATTTCCTTCTCAACATCTTGAAAGCCGACATAAGCGATGAAACAAATTGGAAAAATCAGCCAGTTACTGAAAACTTAATGCTACTAGAAACTCTACTACTGTTGGGGATACAAGCCATCAACAAAACAGCTGAGGTCTCTGTTGCAATTATAGTAACTCAAGGATTCTGAGAACTTTTAAAATTGTTTGTATCATCTTTATATTGTACTAGACATTCTATGTTTGTATACATGCTGATTTTTGTGTTTCATTATTTTCTCAGTTAGTAAGTACTAAATTTCTTTTTCTTTTCATAGAATCTCTCGAGTGTGGACACAGGCCATTCAGCCCAACAAGTCCACACCAACCCTCCAAAGAGTATCCCAACTAGACCCATTCCCCCCTACCCTATAACACTACATTCACCACTGACTATTGCACCAAACCTACACATTCCTGGACACTAACATGGCCAAACCACCTAACCTGCACATTGTTGGACTGAGGGAGGAAACTGGAGCACCCAGAGGAAACCCACACAGACACAGGGAGAATGTGCAAACTCCACACAGACAGTCCCTGAAGCTGGAATCAAACCTGGGACCCTGATGCTGTGAGTCAGCAGTGCTAACCACTGAACCACTGTGCTATTTACTCAAGACAACTTTGTATTTTGGCTCCTTAATTTTGAACCACACTGTGTTTTAAATGAAGTGTGATAGTACTGAGGACAAAAAAGAAAAAAGAAGCATATTTGTTGCAAAGAGTTTAAAATATGGGGAGGTGATCACACCTCCGCACCTTGTCATAGGGGGTTTCAGGCATAACTTTGGGTTGAAAAGCTCAATTGAATAATTCGATTTTTAAAAAAGGGGGAAGAAACATCTGGAGGCAGTTCCTGTAAATATTCTGAGTTCTGAAAATATTCCAAACTATTTTAAACACAACTTTTGCGAAGCCAGTCCAGCAGCCACACTGATGGGGTGGGAATGTTGGAGTCCTGGGCTCACAGTATTCATTTCAAATGGGCCCATGACTGATGTTTTACAAAGAGGATCATTTCAAACAGTTCCTCCACACAAGCATTCAGTGTTGGGTTCTGAAATGGCACTGCCACATCAGCATCTTTACGAGCTCTCACAATGCACAATGAGTTATTTGTATTCCTATCTTGATTTATCAAAATCAGAAAGATACATTTGTATTGCACTGTCTCACTTCATGGTTCTTTGCTTCACCTAGTGATGTGTTCCCTGTAAATTGTCCAAGTTGACTACTGTGTTTTCTGTGTTGGCTAGGAATCCTGATCGGAGCATGATATTTCTTGGCAAATATGATTCAAGTCCAGGACAGCAAAACACACTTGTTGCCAAACAAAACAGCAGATCCTAATCAGTCTGTATTCTAATTTAGAATGATTTTCACAGACAGTCTAGTGATCAACACAAAACCTATTTGTCACATAATGTAAATTTCACTTGCCTTTTAAATCATGACACCCATGAAGCAGCATTAATGTTGTAATTTAATATTAAGAAATACTAAACAGACTTGATCTTCTGAGAAAGAAGGTTTGTAATCCAGAACAGGACTTGTGTGTATAATTTAGGTGACACAATTGCTCTGTACTGCAAATATACTGACATTAAGCTAATTTAAAAGTCTCTTTTTATCAGATTAAATGCTAAATCAGTCAACTTCCTGTTTTCTTGCTCAGATGGAGTTTGTTTTAAGGCATTATGTGAAGAGCAAGTAGCTTTGGCTGTACTGGATAATATTCTTTTCTCAAACAGTATCATCAATAGTTATTTGATTGTCTTTCACCTCATTGCTGGTTTTGAGAACTTGGTATGTGTAACCTGGCATTTCTGTTATGCATACTGTCACAGCATATTAAGCAATTTGCTTTATATGAAACATTTTGGGTATTCAGATACTATGGATCTGTTATTATGATGAGAGGCCACCTAATGTATCCTGATATTTGTTAGCCTCATAAACTTGAGCAGCAGTCCAACACTGAAGGAACAAGTACTACTGGAAATATACAAAATGCCATTATCTACATTGGCTATGCTTTGCAACATGCACTGCCTCCCACTCTTCTGTTCCATGCCGACTGCCTCTCCGTCACACATTGAGTAGGCAGCCAGCAGCACTTAGCTGTTCAATACAGCCTGACACTATGATGAATTGAAAGACTTGTTGCATAGGGGCAGCATCCCTAATTTAGGCCCAGAAGTGTTCTGTCTGATGCCCAGGCTAGGGCTAGTTGATCATCAAAGATCATAATATGGCCACACAGGTTCTTTATCAGTCTGTAAATCCTTCCAATATTCCCAGTAGTAGGTAGTAGAAGCAGAAGAATTTCCTGATCAGCCAGAGGACAATGGAGACTACTACGTGGTAGCTTAATGGTTAGCATTGCTAACTCACAGCGGCTGGAACCCATGTTCAATTCCACTTTCAGGCGACTGTCTATGTGGAGTTTGCACATTCTCTGTGGGTTTCCTCTGGGTGCTCCGGTTTTCTCCCACAGTACAAAGATGTGCAGGTGAGGTGGTTTTGCCATGTTAAATTGCCCATAGTGTCCAGGAATGTGCAGACTAGGCGGATTAGCAATGGGAAATGCAAGGTTACAGAGGCGGATGAGTGTACATGGGATACTCTTCAGAAGGTCAGTTTAGACTGGATGGGACAAATGCTTTCACACTGGAAGGATTCTATGATTCTACAGTACTTTGCTCATAAACGTGAACCAATCCAATGGAAATTCATGATCCAAACCACAGGAATGAAGACAGAAGAAATGACAAACATACTAAAGCGTTATGATGAATCTTAGCAACCTGAGCCATTGATACATGCACACAACCTTCATATATCTCTAATGAATGATGACAAAACAGAATGAAGTCCAGTATTAAACAAACTTTTCTGTTTACACAAATATATTAATAAGAACTGATTCCATTCTGTATCTATAATATGGGTTGATGCTTATTTGGAGATGCCTACAGTGGATTTCACAATTTACTTTAGCAAAAGCGTGTTAGAAGCAAAAACATCTTTTCCACCCTCTGATTTAATTTACATAGTGCAGACCTCAATATCACTTTGAGTGGAAGGTCAGACTATATATGCTCTTTTCTGTTGCAATAGGTGGTATCAACTTTTTTGCTATCAGGCTTTATCTTTCAATTGATAGATGATATGAGTGATAAAAATAGACAAGCCTAAAGGAAGTAATCGAATAAGCAGATCTCAATAACACCAGCCACATTGAAAATGATGCGGGTTTGTCGAGTCAATTAGAGATACTGATTCTAAATCTGTACATTTGAGAGTGTTCATTTGCTTTTTTCAAAAAGAAGTATAGACTACACAGACTTTTAGAAATTAAATACTTGATGGTTAATGGGTGAAATGTGTTCCTTTGCCATTAAACACCCTTCAGAACACAATGTTAGACTCTGATGTGTAAACTGATCTCTTATTACCTGAGATCATTAAGTAGCACAAATTACAGGCAAAGGGAGTTGCATTTAATAGGGCTTTATACAAGTATCAAGCTGACATTATTCAGTTCCTGTTGCTGTGGACTATAGGAGAAAGTGAGGACTGCAGCTGCTGGAGATCAGAGTCAACAGTGTGGTACTGGAGAAGCACAGCCGGCCAGGCAGCATCCGAGGAACAGGAGAGTTGATGTTTCGGGCACAAGGAATCAATTTCCTGATGGATGACACAGTGGTTAGCGCTGCTGCCTGACAGCGCCAGGGACCCAGGTTCAATTCCTGCCTTGGGCGACTGTCTGTGTGGAATTTGCACATTCTCCCCGTGTCTGCGTGGTTTTCCTTCGGGTGGTCTGATTTTCTCCTACAATCCAAAGATGTGTAGGTTAGGTGAATTGGCCATGCTAAATTGCCCATAGTGTTACGTGCATTAGTCAGGGGTAAATATAGGGTGGGGGGAATGGGTCTGGGTGGGTTACTTTTCTGAGGGTCGGTGTGGACTTGTTGGGCTGAAGGGCCTGTATCCACACTGTAGGGAATCTAATCTCACTGTTGACTCTGTGGACTACAGCATTGTAAGCACTGTTTTTGTATGTGTAATTTATTTGCTTATTTAGTGGGGTTTGGTTTTCACTTATAATGAGACATGGTTTACCATGAGACATGGTTTATTATCATTGAAACACAAGATATTTCCATGCAATTCTACGAAACCTGCCTTTTCCTCTAATTTCCTGAGTAACCTTACAGCTCTTAAATGATTATGTTCTCTCCCTGGTTTACTATCTGCTTTGGATGTGTGAGATGGTAAAGGAATTTATTCTACCCTGATTACAGCTGGCTGAATTGAGGAGGAGACATTTTTCTCGCTCCCAGGGTTCCTTGGCTAAAAGGAACACAAATAATTACGAATGCTGGAAATCAGAAATTGCTGAGAAAACTCAGCAGGTCTGGCAGCATCTGTGGGGAGAAAGCCGAGCTAATGGTTCAGGTACCCTTCTTCAGAACTTCCAGTTAACTGAAACGTTAACATTTTTCCGCACTGAAGTCCCTACCTTTTCTGAAATGCTATTATCGGCCAATCAAAGGTTTATTGTATAAATCTGAAAGAGTAATGGATCAGTACAGATATAATTACTAGGTTTCCTAAAAACAGGGAAAAAAATACTTGACTCTTAAGCATTTGAGAGTGCATTGGATGACTATTTAAAAGGAAACAATGTACAAGGCTATGGGGAAAAGGCAGGCAAATTGCACTCAATCATAATATAGTTGGGGAGCTGGCACAAATGTGATAAGCTGAATGGCCTCTTCTGCATTGTACCATTTCTGTGATTCTGTAAACGTTGGTCTGCCAGGACTTTGGATCCATCCTGAAGTGGCTCGACATTGCTCTGATACTCTTGCAGAATTAACACTGCTTCATATTTGCGAGTTTGTTGCATATTTTCTTTATCTCAGAGCAGTGCAGAGACAATTCCAGTTCTAAACTCAGAGACTTTATTGTGTTAAACCCATAGAGAAATATCTTGGAATGTATAGAAGTTTCAACGCACATCTGGTCTCTGGTCTTCAATCTAGAAATGTCTCTCTTCTACTGTCTCTCTCACTCCAGTTACAGGCTTAAACAATCAGGCAAGCGTACAACGATAAGTTACCAAACTAGTGTAATCAAACATGAATGAATTACAAATAAACATCACAGGCAGCTCAGTTATGGGTCTACAGATGCAAGTTGTCCTGATTATTTAACGGCCCTGTTCAATTATTTTACCAAAACACTGCAAGAAATCTCTTTGTGATACACATCTTTCACACTGAATAAGTTCATGGATGTTCTAGACTTATAAGGGAAGCAAAAAGAGAGTATGAGAAGAGACTGGCAACCAACATAAAAAGGGGTCCAAATGTGTTATATTGGAAAATAAACAATAAAAGGAACAATAGAAGGAACAGGGTCAATTATGGATCAAAGATGGGGCTTTCACATGGAGGTAGGGGACATGGCTAAGTTATTTAATATATGTTTTGCAGCTATCTTTACTCGGGAAATGGATGCTGTCTAAGTGGTGTTGGAAATGGAGATGGTTGAGACACTTGAAGGGTTTAAAATCAATAAAGATGGGGTATTGGCTAGGTTGTCTCATACATAAAGTAGTTAAGGCACCAGGACTAGATGAGATTCATCTAATGATGCTGAAGGATGAGAGAGCGCAAGATACTCAGGTACTGGTCACAACTATTAAATTTTACTTAGATTCAGGAGTTGTGCTAGAGGATTGGAGAATTGCAAATGTCCTGTTCCAAAAAAGGATGCAAAGGTACACTTAACCAGTTTAATCGGGCTTTTGGAGGTGATAAATTGGAAAACGTTAACTGTCAGGGCAGAGAAAATGAGGACTGAAGATGCTGGGAGATCAGAGTCAAAAAGTGTGGCACTGGAAAATCACAGCAAGTTAGGCAGCACCCGAGGAGCAAGAGAGTTGATGTTTCGAGCATAAAGGTAGCTTGGAAGGCAATAGGTAGATGAAGGTAGGGGTGAAGGTGATAGGTCAGAGCGGAGGGTGGAGCGGATAGATGGGAAGGAAGATGGACAGATAGGATAGTTCAAGACAGTGGTGTTGAGTTGGAGTGTTAGATCTGGGATTGCATGGGGGGAGGGAGATGAGGAAACTGGTGAAATCAACATTGATTCTGTGTGGTTGGAGGGTCCCAAGGCAGAAGATGAGGTGTTCTTCCTCCAGTTGTTGGGTGGCTAAGATTTGGCGATGGAGGAGGCCCAGATTTGCATATCCTTGTAGAGTGGGAGGATGAATTGAAGTGTTTGACCACAGGGTGATGGAGTTGGTTGGTGCATGTGTCCCAGAGATGTGTCCTGAAATGTTCTGCAAATTGGCATCTTGTCTCCCTGATGTAAAGGAGACTGCATTGAGAGCAATGGGCACAGTAAATTACATGTGTGGAAGTACAGGTAAATCTCTGTTGGATGTGGAAGGATCCTTTGGGGCCTTGGATGGGGGAGAGGGGTGAGGTGTGGGTGCAGGTTTTACACCTCTTGTAAGGGAAGATGTCGGGAATGGAGGGTGGGTTGGTGGGGGACATGGACCTAATGGGGGAGTTACAGAGGGAGTGGTTGCTGCAGATAGGGGTGGGGAGGGAAATATATCTCTGGTAGTGATGGTCTGATCGTAGCTGGCAGAAATGTTGGAGGATGATGCGCTGTATTCACAGATTGATGGGGTGGAAGGTGAGGACCGGGGTGGGATCTGTCCTTTTTGCAGTTGCAGGGGTGGGGTTCCAGGGCAGAGCTGCAGGAAGTGGAGTAGATGCACTAGAGGGCATTGTTGACCATGTGGGAGGGGAAATTATAGTCCTTGAAATAAAAGGACACCTGATGTGTCTGGCAGAGATTTTCCTGCACATCCAGATTTTCCTGCAAATCTCCTCCACATTGGGGTGACAAGACGCTAACTTGCGATACGTTTCAGAGAACATCTCCAGGACACAAGCACTAAACAACCCCACGCTCTGTGGCCAATCACTTCAACTCCCCTCCCACTCCACCAAGGACATGCAAGTCCTGGGTCTCCTCACCATCAAATCCTAGCTATCCAATGTCTGGAGGAAGAATGCCTCATCTTCTGCCTTGGGACGCTCCAACCGCACGGAATCAATGTTAATTTCATAGTTTCCTCATCTCCCCCCCACCCCACATTATCCCAGCTCTAACCTTCCAACTCAACACTGCCCTCTTGAACTGTCCTACCTCTCATCCTCCTTCCCACCTTTCCACTCCAACCTCTCCCCAGACCCAGCACCACTCTCCGCTCCCTTCATCTACCTACTGCATTCCTAGCTACCTTCCCTCCCGCCCCACCCTGCTCCCATTTATCTCTCAATCCCTTTACACCCACCACATTACTGATAAAGAGCTTATGCTCGAAATGTTGACTCTCCTACTCCTTGGATGCTGCCTGACTGGCTGTGCTTTTCCAGCGCCACACTTTTTGACACAAATTTATTGCCACATGGGGAAGTGCAAATCAATTAACAAATGTCAGCATAGATTTCCAAAGGGCAAATTACATTTAGGTAACTTGCTGTCATTTTTTGATGAGGTTACAGACGTGTCTAATCTGTATACTGGTTTTGAAAATTGCTATCAAGTGCCCTCCCTAGATCGGGAGCCCTTGGTTCAAGTCCTGCTCACTTGGGAGGTGTGTAATAACATCCTGAACAGGTTGATTAGAAGAATAGGTTAATTAACAAAAAATGAAAATCTCTATTTACTCTCTCCCTAGCTGTCTCCTCTTCAAGCAAAATAAGCCCAACTTCTCCAATTCATTCTCTCAATTGAAGTTTTCTAATTCTTACAAACCTCTTCCAGATTTTCACCAAGATGTTCACATCATGTCTAAAATATGACTCCCAAAACTGTACGCAATACTGCAGGTGAGTTCTGACTGATGTCATACATAAGTCAGCATGACATCTTTACCACAACGATAAAACAAAGAACTGAAGATGCTGAAGGTCTAAAACCAAAGCAGAAAGTGTTGGAGAAACTCAACTAAGTTGGCAGCATCTGTGATGAGAGAGAAGAGCTGACATTTTGAGTCTGGTGACTCTTCATCATAACATCTTTACTTTTGTATTCCATTAATGAAGTTTACTGTATACTTTATAAACAGCACTCTTTACCTGCCCTGTCATCTTTAATGAATTATGCACATGTATATTTGGGTATGTCTCTGATCCTGCAGTCCTTTTGAGAATAGTACCCTTTATTCTATATTATCTCTCCATGTTCTTTGTACCCAAATGTATCATCTCATACTTGTCCACGTAGGGATGAATCTGCCACCTGTTTGTTTAATTGACAGATTTGCCAAAGTGCTTTTGAAATCCTATACTGTCCTCATCACATTTTATAGTGCTTTCAAGTTTTATGTCATCCATAAACTTTGAAATAGTTCCCTGTGCACCAAGATCCTGATCATTTACATAGCTCAGGAAGCACAAATGTCTCATATCAACTCCTGGAGAAATTGCTAAGCTGCAGTAAAAGACAGGGTTGACCTCATCCCTGATGAAGGGCTTATTTCCGAATTGTCGATTCTCCTGCTCCTCGGATGCTGCCTGACCTGCTGTGCTTTTCCGGCACCACACTCTCGACTCTGATCTCCAGCATCTGCAGTCCTCAGTTTCTCCCCGTAAAGGACAGGGGAATGAATCTTGATGAATTGCTCCATGAGAGAGTCAGCACAGTCTCGACTAGTCAGATTGCTTCTTCCTGTGCTATAAACATTGTATGATAGCTGTCTCTGCAGTCAAAATGTTGCTTCAGAAACAACCTTCAGACAAACCAAGAATTCCAAAAATCGAATGCTTGCCTCTTGGAGCACTTGCCAAAATTTAGATCGAACCAGAGTTGTTGAAGCATAAACATAAATTGTTTGAGAAATTCAGTACGTCTGGCAGCATCAGTAGAAGGAAAGCAGATAATGTTTTCAGTCCAGTGACTTTTCATAAAATGTTTGTCTGCAGGATATACTCCAATTAGAAGGCAGTGCTAAAAATGAAAGAAATGTCTGAGCACTTTGGCCCCTGGCAGGACAACATTTTGCCTTATGGAATGGTGAGGCATTCCCTCACTTGAACAACAGGTGGCAGCATTGAAAGCTGAGCCAAATCAAGTTCTTGCCAGGTTGTTCTTTCTACAGCTTTAGTGGTAGCAACCCGCAAGAGAGACAAACAACTTGCATAAAGCACCAAGTTGTACTGTGTTATACCTTTGGGATGTTGCAACCAATATTTTATTTATGAAGTGCATTTCAATCACATGGTCAAGAGATAGTGGAAGCAAGCATTTGCCTCTGCATAGGGCTTCGGATGTGTCTAATGTGAATGGTACCAAAAAAAGGTAATAATCAATTCAAAACTCAGCGCACATTATTGCAGTTAACAATGGATCAAAATGAACATAATATGACTGAGTGGGGGCACGGAAATAATGTGGCTGCAAAATCACTTCAAATTAAGTGCAACTTTAAAATACAAACATAAACAATAAGCCAACACAAATAAACTTTATTCACAGCAAAGCTTTTTTACAACAGAGTTTGTGAGTTTTACAACCTATATTCACTTAAAGGGTGGAATGCATTGCCTGGGAGGCTAGTTGAGATGGATAATCTCACAAACTTTAATAAATATTTGGAGGAGCACTGAATAGTCATAGCATTCAAGGCTATGTGCTTAGAGAGGGAAAATGGGACTAGTGTCGATTTAATATATTTTTGGCAGTACCGATCAATGGGCTGAAGGCTCCCTTCTGTACTCTATGATTCTATAATTCTATTGGCCGCCCTGCCTCACCACCTGAGGGCTTTATATTGTGTTTCCCTTTATCATCAGCTAGTGTTCATCTGGATTGTACTACAAAGTTAAGCAGCAAAGAAATCATTCAGACCAAAACCCTGGGAGTAAACTCAATGATTAGATTAGATTAGATTAGATTCCCCACAGATTAGATTAGATTCACTACAGTGTGGAAACAGGCCCTTTGGCCCAACAAGTCCACACCGACCCTCCCGAACAGCAACCCACCCAGACCCATTCCCCTACATTCACCCCTGACTAATGCACCTAACACTATGGGCAATTTAGCATGGCCAATTCACCTAACCTGCACATCTTTGGCCTGTGGGAGGAAACAGGAGCACATGGAGGAAACCCACACAGACACGGATAATGTGCAAACTCCACACACAGTTGCCCGAGGCGCGAATTGAACCCGGGTCCCTGGCGCTGTTAGGCAGCAGTGCTAACCACTGAGCCACTGTGCTGCCCCACGGTGTGGGAACAGGCCCTTTGGCCCAACAAGTCCACCACCGACCCTCTGAAGAGCAACCCACCCAGACCCACTTCCCTCCGACCAATGCATCTAACACTATGAGCAATTTAGTATGGCCAATTCACCTAACCTGCACATCTTTGGACTGTGGGAGGAAGCCGGAAGAAACCCAAGCAGAAGAAACCCACATTTCCCTCAGTTGTCTAAAGACTCAAATTCTGGAATTTCTCTCTCTCCCTAACTCAAGCCTTCAGGTTCTATAATCGTGTTCTTTCTTTAAACAATTTCTTGAAAACACCTCTTTGACCAAGCTTTTGGTTACCTATCCTTTCTCCTTTTCTATCTGAGAATCTTTTTTTTCTGATAATACTCGTGTGAAATGTTCAAAACTGTACAGATTTGTGTGCTAAGTTGTGTATCCAACTTGAAGTTTAAGTGGTGATGTTGTAATCAATAAACAATATTCCGGCACGTGACTGGTTGTCTAGCAATTTTTGACAACTCAGAACAAATGGATTTATTTATTCACTCTTTTTAATTCGAGGAGGCAACTAAAATTTAAATTGAATTAATTATTGGGACATTAAATCTGCTGGAGATTCAATTAGTCCTTGAAAAATGCTAGTCGAGTAACAGTGTTATGGATTCATCAGGCACATCTTGTCAGGTTGTGCTGTAGACCTTGATGACTCTACGACACAGGGCTAGGCATACAAATATATCAGCTAATATTTCATTGAAATGAAAATCTTGACACTTAAAAGCTTTTAAAAAATATATGTAATGACCTAGTTCACGAGACTGGTGTGAGAGTTACAACAATCCATAAGTACATCAGACTCAACATGCAAAGCAGAAAATAAATTCGGAAGGATGTGGGATGCTGGCAGAAGCACGCCAATGTTCCATTCAGACGGGCAAATTGCCTTTTCATTTCACCTTCCACAATAATTCCTGGTGGTGAGGGAGTGGATGGGATGAAGGAACTGTTTAATAGCTAATGTGCTTGAGTTTTGCTGGTGGTCCGATGCTGGGATATATCTTTGGCTGCATCTCCATTGGGTTTCCAAAGAGAGTGGGTGTTAATGAAGGGTTGCAATTCCTATTGACTGAGAGCTAGAATTTGCTTCTTAAGCAGTAGAGGGCAGAAGGAATGCATGTAATTAGTACCATGAGTGAGTGGGATCTCTTCATCTGGAGTGTTGAAGGGAAACGTACTTTTTGGTGCAGTTGAGGTTTATTAGCAGAACTGTAAGCCTTCAAATTTTGGGTTGCAAATTGGCTGAAACTTTATGATCATTTAATGTTTCCTAGCATTCTCTAAGTGAAATTGCAGAGTTGCTTAAGAAAATTGGGCTACAGTTCAAACCCATTTCATTATTTATCTGAATAAATACAAGCAGAGAAATGTATAGTTCACAATCAGCAAGTCTTGTTCCATTCAAAGGGATTTGGATCAATTTTTGTGCCTGAAAAATATCTTCTTCTGACAAAAAAAGTGCTCAAGGAAGGTAATTCGATTTTTCACGTTTGGACATCAACACAAATAGGTTGAAAATCGGAAATAAGGGGGAGTTTTGCTGGTTTACAAACTTGGGAAGAGTTTCCAATCCTATTACTGCAAGTAGACCTAAAACAAATGATGCATTAACGATTATTGCATGAGTATTTTAATGCCAACAAAAACATGTAGCATTAATGCACGAGAAAGCAGTGAGCTTGAACTAAAGCTTTGTTAATAGAGAAGATCTACTTTTCTCCATAAGACTGCACTCATGGCATCAACAGATGTCTCACTCACAGCTCTGAATAAAATTACGCAACAAAAGCTTTATTTTTCATTGTAACAAAGCAACATACCGCAGCTTTAAAAACTAGGAAATTATATTTGAATCCACAATATATGAAACGTACAATTGCATTACGTTGAACATTCAAGTCAGCAACTTTATGGAAATTGGTCCATTTCAAGTCTATAGTAACTACAAATTAAATTACAATGGGGGTGGATTTTATTTGGTTCTTTCAATTTTCCACAGTCATTAGCAGCTAGAGCTGGAAATCTGTGTAAGTCATACTGGTATAGTTCTTTTACTAAAGTTGGGCAATCAGGAATTCAGAAATTTACCTTCTACAGCTTTAACACAAGACATTTGCCATCTGGTCTGTTAATTGTGTTTGAACATCATATTAGAAAATGCCTCATCTACATTTTGTGGAATCGAATCGGGAAGTGCAGCTGCTGTAAAGATTGGTCAAGTTCATGGTTCCCTAGTCTCTAAATCAATTGGTGGATTCAAGGCCCACATACTTGATTATACAAAGAGTTACTTTAATGTGGGACTGTGAGAGCTGTGAGATAATATATATCATCTCTTGATTAAGCTTTTAATCTGGTTGCCAATTCCGAAAGGGTATAGGATATCCCACAGTGTTGTTTAGAGAAAACACATCCTCAATTTCCAGTATCTGTCTATGGGCTATATAAATAATGGTGACATGTGCATTGGACCCCAGAGAGCAGCCTGTGCTTGAGGATGAATTAGGACTTTGAGATATAATAGGAAGATGTTCAAAGTTACAATATATTTTCAGGTAATTGTATAAACTGTTCAATCTCAAGTTGAAATAAGTACCATTGTCTGCACAGCTAAAGTGATGACAGCTATCATACTCTGTAAGGGCACAAGCTATTGATAAGGCTCTTATGGTACAATGGTAGTGTCCCCTACTTTGAGTTAGGAGCACTCCCAGTTCAAGCCCTGCCTGTACCAAAAATGTGTAAAAACACACTTGAACAGGTAGATTAGGAAATGTTAATGATAGAAGGCTTGGGTTCAAATTCCAATTGATTTACTTTTTAAAACAAAGTCTAGTTAAAAATTAATAATGGGAACAAGAGATTATTAGCTTTGGCTAATGATTTGGTGACTCACTCCAACTGATCATTTAAAAAGTTTGAACGCATTGAACAGCAAGATTGGTTTTCTTTTTTTCAATTCGCATTAAGCCTGAATTAATACAAGTATCATTCTGCTCAGTCAGCGATTCGTTAAAATCAATCAAATTGCCATCAGATGAAATTAATCCATTTCAGAGGTGATCATAAAAATGATGAATGTTTCATGACAAAAAAAGTTTTATTTTCTGTGATCTCATGTCGAAAAACTTTGTAGAGGAAATATTTACTTTTTAGTACTGCAATACAGTTTATTTTTATTTCTTCACGGGATATAAGTGTCACTGGCTGACCCAGCATTTATTGTCCATCTGCAATTGCTCTTGAAGTGAGTGGCTTGCTAAGCCATTTCAGAGGGTCCTTTAAAGTCAACCACATTGCTGTAGGCCAGACAGGCAAGGATGGCAGATTTCCTTCCTTAAAGGACATTAGAAAACCTAATAAATATTCCTAAGAGTCAACAAGAAATACAGATCACCTTTGAACTAGCTTTTATTAAAAACTCCAGATGCCTGTTGAAGTGACTATTTGCTGTGGTGGAAACATAAACCCACATGCCCAGAACATTTGCCCAGAGATTTGGATTACTAGGCCACTATCTGCTCTGTGTAAAATCTGTAACCAAGTTCAGAATAAGTTGAGTGATTTTCAGGTACTAATGGCGATAGATTTTATTTAAAAAGTTCTTTCAATGAATGTGGTGACAATCCTTACTCATCCATTTTGCAGTGGCCTCTGGGTGCCAACCGTTGGGAGTTGGTAGTTGTGATGCTTTATTGTCAATGCTGTGTTAGATAATACTAGAAAAGTGATCTCTGGTATTACATCATGTGTAGAGGCCTATCTTTACTATCTTTTTGTATGAATATTTAAAAATAGTCCACATTATGATCTTTCACAACACCTTGTTCTGAAAGAGCATTAATCCTTTTCAACAAGTTCCAATCAGCCATCGCAGCAATAAAGGTGATGTCAATGTCCAATATTCCAGAAGAGCAGACTAATGGTGCATGGATAGGAATTTTAGAGTCGTAGAGCCTTAAAGCAAAGACGCAGACCCTTCTGTCCAATTTGACTATGTCCACCAAGTTTCTCAAACTAAACTAGTCCTATTTGCCTACATATGGCCCATATCCTTCTGAACGTTTCCTATTCAGGGAGATAGCTGAAGAGATAGTGGAGGTGTTAGTGGTGATCTTTCAAGAATCACTAGAATCAGGAAGGGCCCCAGAGGACTGGAAAATCAGTCATGTGACACCTCTGCTTAAAGAGGGAGTAAAGCAAAGACGGCAAATTACAGACTGATTCGTCTAACCTCAGTTGTGGGTAAGATCCTGGAATTCATTGTGAAGGATGAGATTTCTGAATACTCAGAAGTGTATAGTAAAACAGGGCAAAGTCAGCTTGGTTTCAGCAAGGGGAGATCATGCCTGACAAATCTGCTAGAATTCTTTGAGCAAGTAAAGAGCAAGTTAGACCAAGGATAGCCAATGGATGTTATCTACCTGGACTTCAAGAAGGCCTTTGACAAGGTACCACACAGCAGGCTACTGAATAAGGTAAGGGCCCATGGTGTCAGAGGCAAGATGCTAGCATGGATAGAAGCCTGGCTGTTTGGAATAAAGCAGAGACTTGGGATAAAAGGGTCCTTTTCAGGATGACAGTCGATCAATTGGTGTTCTGCAAGGCTTAGTGTTGGGACCTCAAATTTTCACTTTATATAGTAATGATCTAGATGAAGGAACTGAGGGCATTCTCGCTAAGTTTGCAGTCGATACAAAGATAGGTAGACGGATAGGTAGCATTGAGGAGGCAGAGAGGCTGCAGAAGGATGGACAGGTTAGGAGAATGAGCAAAGAAGTGGCAGATGGAGTATAATATGGGAAAGTGTGAGGTCATGCACTTTGGTAGGAAGAATAGAGGCATGGACTATTTTCTTAATGGGGAGAAAATGCTCAAGTCTGAAGTGTAAAGACACTTGGGAGTTCTAGTCCAGGATTCTCTCAAGGTAAACTTGCAGGTTGAGTCAGTAGTTAGGAAGGCAAATGCAATGATAGCATTTATTTTGAGAGGACTTGAATATAAAAGCCAGGATGTATTTCTGAGGGTCTGTAAGGCTCTGATCAGACCACATTTGGAGTATTCTGTGCAGTATTGGGCCCATGTCTTAGGAAGGATGTACTAACCTTGGAACGTTTTCAGAGGATGTTCATGAGAATGGTGTCAGGAATGAAAAGCTTAACCTATGAGGAACATTTGAGGACATTGGGTCTATACTCAGAGTTTAGAAAGATGACAGGGGATTTAATTGAAACATACAGAATACTGAATGGACAGAGTAGATATTGGGAAGATGTTTCCATTGGTAGGACCCAAGGGCACAGCCTTAGAGTAAAGGGGAGACCTTTTAGAACCGAGATAAGGAGAAACTTCTTCAGCCAGAGAGTGGTGAATCTATGGAATTCGTTGCCACAGAAGGCTGTGAGTATATTTAAGACTGAGATGGATGGGTTCCTGAGTATGAAGGGGATCAAGAGTTATGGGGAGAAAGCAAAAGAATGGGGTTGAAAAACTTATCAGGCATGATTGAATGGCAGAGCAGACTAGATGGGCTGAACAGCCTAATTTCTGCTATGTCTTATAGTCTTATGATCTTACGTCTTCATGTACCTGTCCACATGTCTTTTAAATGTAACTCCACCTGCATCTACCACTTCCTCTGGCAGTTCATTCCATATATGAACCACCCAAATCCCATCATGTTAGTTGATGGAATTTAAATCATCGATCTGGAACTGATAGCTGGTCTTGGTAATGGTGACCACAAATCTGTGATCAATTGTTGTAAAGATCTATCAGGTTCACTAATGCCCTACAGGTTAGCAAAGCTGTTTTCCTTGCACCTGACTCCAATGGCAATACTGACCTGCCGTCTGCATAGACCCAGCAAGTCATTCATTTCAAGAGTTGTTGTATATATCATGTCTTCTAAAAGTGCTAATGTTGAGTTTCATTGAACTCCACCCAACCTGATGATGGCACACAAATATTGTGAGGATGGGAGAAATAGTTATTCATTCATGAGGTCCCAATGGAGACAGATACAATATACCTGGTTCATGATAGTAGTAACTATCTCCTGTTTTGTGGTTCTGTTGTATATCGGGTCTCCTTGCAGAGGGAGCATGCGCTGATTCCAACACATTTCCGACTTCCCATGATTGGCAAGCACTGCCGGGGCTGGGTGCATTATCAACTCTTAATTCTTTTCTATTTAATTTAAATGGACAAGTTTCTTTACTAATCTGTGAAATGGTCTTGCAAGTAATTCAGTTCATGAGCAATAAATGTGGCCCAACTGACAATGCCAACATCCCATAAAGAAGTTTTTTAAAACTTCTATCAGCATTCCTATACCTTGTAGATATTTGTGTTTGAGGAAGACAGCACTACCTTCAGGCGCTTAAGCCCAAGTTCAGAAGCGCTTTCCTAAACCTCTTAACATTTCTCCCTCCTTTTCAACTCACCTCTTTGAATGAGCATTTTCAGCATCTGATCTGAATATCTGTCCTTGGCTCCGTATCAATTTCAGTCTGATTATTCTTTTTGTCAAATTATTGGAATATTCCAATTGGATTACTGAACATTTACCTATTGTTTCTTTTCCGGTAAGCTTACAGAAAAGAATTTGTTATAAATTAAGAAACCTCATTGTTCAGTCCCTATACACAGCCTCAAATTGGACTTTTTAGATTAGAGTGCCATCTGGTGGTTTTACTTATTCAAACCTTCGATGCTCCAACCAAATAAACCAGAAAGAGAACTGAAGAATTAGGAAGTTAAATTCAAATTGAAATCATACATCCGTTGTATGGATTTGGTTGTGAATTTTGCCACAATAACTTAATGGACAAATGTTTGGAGAATTAATCAAACCACATATTCATTCTCTAATGGCATTGTGGGTCAACCCACAGCAGGTGGACTGAACAGGTCAAGAAGGCAGCTCACCAACCACTTTCTCAAGGCCAACAAGGAACGGCAAGGAATACTGACCCAGCCAGCAATGCCTACATCCCACAAATGAATAAATAAGCAAAAACAATTCTAAATTGGTCAAAGGTTTCTGTAGTTATATAAACATTTTCTAGAAACACTTCCGTTATTTAATAATCATGGGCAACTTTTCATTGATTTTTTTGAATGTTTCATTGGGGTTAATTGCATGAATGAATGATTGAATTAATTAATTAATTAACATTTAAAAAGAAATGGGACTGCACATTGCAAGAAACAATTTACGAGACAGAGCACGCCAGCAGTAACGGATCCTGGTTGGAAAGCATAGATTTCAGAAAATTCAAACCTGCATCTTAGAGAAGGCATAATTTACTAACACATTTAGTAATAGGACAGCGCAAAAAAGGACAGTGCTGAAGGGACTAAGGATTGCTACCCTTAAAATTCCCGGCCAGAAAGGTTATTGAGTCTGTACACCCCTGAGTGGTGAGGAAGAAACTAACTGCCAGGTAGCAGATGATCACCCAGTAATTCTGATGGCCAAACAGTCAGTGCTGGCCAGATTGCAGTTGCAGACTGTGCAGAAATGCTGACTCTGTGAGAATTGATATATCCAAGTAGTAATTACCCAATGTTTGGGGCCCTATGAAAAAAATCCCTTACAGCTGGAGATTATGGAAAGCTCTAACTCACTTAAGCTTAATATTTGCTGAGGAGAGGTTAGAAAATAGAGAAATCTACTGGAACTCATAGCTAACTATTAAACTGAATCCCTGATTCACCACTGAGTTGCCCTAACACACTGACTGAACACCCTCTCCCCACTGATGTTACACTACGCCACCCCCACCCAACCTGACCTGTCACCCTCCTCCTGATCCAATAGCCTCCCTTGACTTGACTCCACAAGATCTGACAGGTTAATGTGCAGCTCCATTGTACGGCCCCAGCACTGAACCAACACTGCCTGACCTTCTTCCCACCCTGCTCCCCACCCCCACTGGCCCACCAAGTACCAGTTGGCTGTTTCTTGCCCTGCCAGCTGCCAATTGAGGAGATGTTGCTGGGGGCACAAAAAACATCTATTTCCTACACCTCAGGCATAACTATGCTTTCATTTCACTTGCTTATTAGAAACCTTGTGCTGTTTTGCTCAAACATTGAAATTGTCTTTCAGTGCCAATGTATTCACAGCTGGCCATGCCCTCAACTTCCAAGGTCCGGAACGCTGGAATTCCCTCCCAAAAACTTGCAATCTCACTTTCCTTCTCAAAGCTGCTCTTCTTTAATCCAGGCACAGAAACAGGAATTGCTGGAAAAGCTCAGCAGGTCTGGCAGCATCTGTGGAGAGAACATTCCGGGTCCAGTGACCCTCCTGAGGAAGGGTCCGAAACTCGACCCGAAATGTTAACTCTGATTTCTCTCCACAGATGCTGCCAGAGCTGCTGAGCTTTTCCAGCAATTCCTGTTTTTGTTTCTGATTTACAACATCCGCAGTTCTTTCAGTTCCCCTTTAATCTCACTTTGTTCATTTGCCCTGGTAAAGATCCTTACCAACTTTTACAAAAGCATTCTATCCGGACGCATCATGGCTTGGTACAGCAACTATTCTGCCCAGGACCATAACAAACTACAGAAAGTTGTGCATATTGCCCAATCCATCTACCATCCTACTGTGGCCTGGGCAGTGTGTGAATCCAGACCCATTACTATCTTAACTGCCCTGTGGGCATTAAGAGATTGGTAAGAACTGCTGGCCCAATCTGCAATGGCCACAGCCCATGTAACTTCAATAGACTAAAATCCTTTACACAGTCATTGTGTGATTGCACTCACAATGAAAACAATAGATTGATGAAACATGTTCCACTTCTCAGATCAAGTGAATGCCAGCTATTGTATAAACCCCTAATTCAACTATCCACAATTAAACTCAAACCTGATA
The DNA here is from genome assembly GCF_004010195.1 of Chiloscyllium plagiosum. NCBI lineage: Eukaryota > Metazoa > Chordata > Chondrichthyes > Orectolobiformes > Hemiscylliidae > Chiloscyllium > Chiloscyllium plagiosum. The sequence continues at coordinate 17,938,389 of NC_057739.1, read as the reverse complement.
AATCTGTGAAATGTCTTACTTAACCTGATAAATGATGAAGAGAGATTTCAGGATATGAATTCATTTGATCATCAATAGCTGACAATTTTGGCCAGCCACTTTCTATACATTTCCTGCTCCGCATATGCAGAAGGGAGAAAATTCATTGTACCTTGAAGAGACTGGATTTGTATTTTGTTTTATGCTGTTATTTGCCAGGCATTCATTCAGTTCTTTTATTCTGTGGTGTTCAGTGGTGTTAAATTGCTGATATTGAAAACACTTTTAGCATGTTCAGTGTTTCATAAGAGGGCAAGCTTCTTTAAATCTCCAGTCTGCTTTGAGATGTCTCTGTTTTGAACTTATATATTTTAATTTTGTATTGTGAAAAATTGGAAAACCCTGTTTTGTCCTAGTGTCCTGAAGACCAGTACTGTACTCATTCTATCTTTTTTCCAACCTCATCCAAGAAACCTCTTCTCTCATGTCAAGTGAACAGCTCTTCAACTATGGAATATGACAAGGTAAAGACAAGCACAAATATAAAATACTGCAAATGCTGGCAATCTGAAATGAAAATGGAAAACGTGGGAAATATTTAACATGCCTGACAGCATCAATGGTGAGCATTAAGGTTCCTGTCAGCCACAATGGTGTTCTCACTTAACATGTTGAACATAAATTCAAGTGTACATTGCTCAGAAGTGGACATGATTTCTTCCTTGCCATCACATGCCATCCCATTAATCCATGGTCCAAATGCCATTTAGAGGGATTGTGGGTTATGATGAAAGTACAAATTCAAAAAATGCTGAGACATAATTTTAAAGTTATTTAGTCATGGTTAGATGCTAACACATGGGGAAATAGAAGATAGAAACTTTAAGCTGTCATAAAAGCTTGGGTCCAGAGGTATTCTGAACTTTTGCCTGATTGGAAATTTGGATAAGCATTTTCTTCTGGATTGTATAATAAGGCAGTGGCTAAGGTAAAGAACTGTGTTTTGTTTAATTATATTAGATAAAAAAATCTCCTATTTAGTGAACAAATGATTGTGCATAAGGGATTTACAAGTTCAAATATCAGTAAGGGACAATATTGAAATAGCGTTAAGCTAAAAAATAAATACTAGTGAAAAAGTTAGGATGGCTGAGAAGACTCACCCTATTCAAGGGTAAAGTGATTGGTCACCTAATACACAGCTGGATCAAAAAATGATGCAATAAGAGTCATATGGTCTTGACACATAACCAACAGAAGAAAAGGTAGACTGGAACACAGCAGCAACAAGAAGGCAGCAGGAGACAATGTGCCAAACAACTGGAGAGTCCAGAGCCAGTGCTCACAAAACAGATTGTTAATACCACCTTGCTAGCTGCTCTGTCGAACCACTTGTGATTCCATTAAACAAACTTACCACTGCCTATATCAAATGCCTTTTACTTGGAGTCGTTGATGACTCATTGAAACTAAAGGTCCTAACTTCACTCTCACTTACGTACAATCTCTACTGTATTACAGAGCTCAGATTGAAAGTGGGATCTTATTGGTTAGTGTGGTTTTCACCTACACCATTTAACAAACATCACTGATAGTAGGGGAACTCGACAAAAGCACACCATAGCACAAAAGAATATTTGAACCCATTGTTTTAAATAACCAACAATCATCTCATCCCTCTGCACAGTCCACTCCAAGTCACTAACTCTCGGATATGGGCAAAAAGAATTGTGTGGTCCATGTGGAAGAACTCCAGCAAAGCCACCTACTCCCTCTGGCAATCAAGAGAGCTCTAAGAGATCATGGTTACTCATATTGTATCAGTGGATGTTTTGCTTTCTTCCTTGTGGCCAAAAAATCATTCCTGGTATAAATTTGTTAAAACACCATTACTTTATTTTAATTAGGAGTACACAGAAACATACATTGAAATTATTCAGGTGAGAAACACTCATTATTTTACAAATGTATATTATGGTTTTAGTGGTACAGTATAACTTAGGTCCTAGTGATCATATGTTTCCAGAGTTAGGACATTATATAAACCAGGAAAAAAATTTTTGGTTGTGGACATTTGAAAGACAAAAATATTACATTTTACACTTGCGTTGAAAATAGAATTCCTTAAAAGTATTTCATTATTTTTCCTTTTATTTCAGCACAATAATCATGCCATTTATATAAACGGAAGATGCGTTGTGATTATTCTAAACAATCCAGACATAACTTCCCACGAGGAAAAATAACTCAAAATTACATTTAATAATGTACTCTTTTTAAACATGTGTGTCATTGTTAATTTACTGAAAAAATCTTGTCCTATTCTACGGAGCAAATGAATCTTTGTGAATGTGACTTTAATAAGGGCTCCTAGTTTTGGGTATATACATTACTGTTGTTCTATGCTTTAACAAAATCAACATTTGGTTGATTTTTGTTTAAAGTAAAGGTACCTGAAATTGCGAACCAATGGCAAGAACCAATTTGTGCTTTTTCAAACAATACCTTCTTTTCAGTAAAGTACCACAAATCTGGTGCTCTACCTTAACAAAAAAAATCTGCACCCACATTTAAACAGTCTGCTTATACATTTGATGGTTAAACACGAAGCTTCTGTACATTAACCTTCTAATATCAACTGGTCAGTGTGTTGCCATGGCAATATATCTCCAACACGATGAACAAAAACACAAATAATACACTCTGATGTCTGTGTAGGTATAATGATGTACATATAAAGCCCACCCCCAGCCTCCAAGCAACATACGTAAAGCTATGACCCTAAAAGCAATAACAACCTATGTTAATTATTGTCAAAATTATCTTTGGTGTTTAAACTGAGTGGAGCTAAACCCATGTAAGATGAGAACACTTTGCTAGCACGGCTCATATTACACAGTAACTCAATTGTGAACTAAATTAGTGATATTTTTGTACATTATGAACCTTTACTGTTGATGGCTGATTTGGTTTTTAATGATGTTACTGTGCTCTCTTCTTTCTCTGTTGTGGGTTTCTGAAGTTGTGTGGTCTCAATTTCATCTCAACAAATGCAATCGAATGCTCATGACCCTTCCAATGAAACCAGTTAACACCCTATTTGAGAAATGAAATAAAATTAAATGAATAAGAAAGCATACAGTACATTAGAGTAATAACTGTCATTTGTATGCAAGGATATGATACTTGGGAACATAGGAACAGAACATTTTTTATTTGATTTGATTTATTATTGATGAGGAGGTGGTGGTGTTGGACTGGGGTCGACAAAGTTAAAAATCACACACCAGATTATAATCCAACAAGTTTATTCGTAAGTCCTAGCTTTTGGAGTGCTGTTCCTTCGTCAGGTTGCTAGTGGCGCAGGATTATAAGACACAGAATTTAAAGCATGAGACCTTAGAGTCATGGAGTCATAGAGCCGTATAGCATGGAAACAGATCCTTCAGTCCAACTCGTCCATGCTGACCAGTAATCCTAAATGAATCTAGTCCCATTTACCAGCACTTAGCTCATATTCATCTTTACTCTTCCTATCCATGTCACCATCCAGATGCTTTTTAAATGGTGTAATTGGTGTAATTGTAAATTATCTCCCCCCCACCCGCTAAAATGTGTGAATAAACCATTTTTTTTGCTTTATCCATAAAGAGAGTTTCAATGCAAATCCTTTCGAAATTGAACTTCACAAAGAGAGGATGTTGCCGGGAGTGTCGCACCACCACTTATTTCAAAAGGGAAAGAAATATAGTAACAAACAAAAGAAAATACATTTTAAGGACTGAAGAGAAGAGTAAGAAGATAATTCCCTTTTCCTTCTTATCCAGGCTTTGGGATATTGAAGAAACCCAAGGTCTAGCTATGATTTGGAGATGCCAGTGTTGGACTGGGGTGTACAAAGTTAAAAATCACACAACACCAGGTTATAGTCCAACAGGTTTAATTGGAAGCACTAGCTTTCGGAGAGCCGCTCCATCATCAGGTGGTAGCTAGCTCACCTTTTACCAGCTTGATAGTCACAACATACACTGATAATGATGACAATATTGATCTCTGTCTATGATAGACATAATGGTACCTAAGAAAAAAAATCCCTAGCCTTTCTCTTCAAGAAATTTGGAAACCATAATCCTGAGACAACTTTTTTATATTCATTCATAGGATGAGGGTATTTCTGGCTAGGCCAGCATTTATTGCCCATCTCTAATTGCCCAGAGGGCAGTTAGTGGTCTGGAGTCACATGCAGGCCAGAACAGGTGAGGACGGCAAATTTCCTTCCCTAAAGGACCAAATGGCTTTTTTCTGACAACTGGCAATGGATTCACAGTCATCATTAGACTCTTAATTCTAGATTATTTAATATTGGGCTCAAATACCATCATTTGCCGTGGTGGGATTTGAAACCAGGTCCCCAGAACATTACCTGGGTCTCTGGATTAACAGTCCAGCAATAGCACCACTAGACCTTTATCTCCCCGTGTTTCTCCAAAGCGTGCAAAATTTATCATGTGTCAAATCATCCATATAATTTGTCCCAGAATTGTGTTTCTTTTTATTTGTTAATATAATATTGATGACTCCAGCAAAGCTAGCAATTATTGCCTGTCGCTAGAGAAGGTGGAAGTAAACTATCATCTTAAGACACTGTAGCCCATGGAGTACAGTACAGTGCACATAGGTAGAGAATTCAGGACCTTGATACCGCAATACTAAAGAAACAAATCAGAATGGCAAATGGCTTGGTAGAGAAATTGGAAGTGATGTTGTTCCCATACCTTTGTTTCATAGACAGTAGATGGCATGGATTTGAAAGCTAGTGCTGAAGGAGTCTTTGCAATTTACTGCAGTGCATCTTGTTACACATCGTTGTAATTGTACACCAGTGATGGAGACGTTTTTTCATTTCAAAGGACATGGGCATCACTGGCTATTACTCACCCCAAAATGCCCAGAGGTTTATTAAATGGTATGGGTGTGGAGTTCACATTTAGGCCAAATCCGTTAGTGAACCACATTGGCTTTTTCAACGATGGCTGCATGGTCATTGTTAAATTTTTTAATTCCAAATTTTAACTGAGGTAAAGCTCCAATATCTGCCATAGCAGGATTTGAACCCAGGTCCTCAGAACATTATGAGAGTTTCTAGGCCAGTGATAATACCATTAGCCATCCATCCCCATGGTTACCAAATGAATGTATAAGGCAGTGGATGGCATGTTCATCAATTGGCTGTTTTGCAGACGGGCATAGCTTCTTTCGTGTTGTTGGACTCATACCCAATTCAAGATGATATCTCCTGATAGAAATCTATTTAAATTATGTTTGCATCCATATGAAGTATTCATTTATTCAGAGCATGCAAATATGTTATTGTGAATCTCAATGGTATTTGCTAGAATGTAATATGCTTAAGAACCTGCAATCAGGGATTTAATTCCATTTTGACAGTGACATGCATTGACATCATCTGCCAATTCATCCGCCGACATTTCCGCCACCTCCAAACAGACCCCACCACCAGGGATATATTTCCCTCCCCACCCCTCTCCGCCTTCCGCAAAGACCGTTCCCTCCGTGACTACCTGGTCAGGTCCACGGCCCCCTACGACCCACCCTCCCACCCTGGCACTTTCCCCTGCCACCGCAGGAACTGTAAAACCAGCGCCCACACCTCCTCCCTCACCTCCATCCAAGGCCCCAAAGGAGCTTTCCACATCCATCAAAGATTTACCTGCACATCCACTAATATCATCTATTGTATCCGTTGCTCCCGATGCAGTCTCCTCTACATTGGGGAAACTGGACGCCTCCTAGCAGAGCGCTTTAGGGAACATCTCCGAGACACCCACACCAATCAACCAAACCGCTCCGTGGCCCAACATTTCAACTCCCCCCCCCACTCTGCCGAGGATATGGAGGTGCTGGGCCTCCTCCACCGCCGCTCTTGTCGGACCTGCCCAGCTCCTTTTCCACCTATCCACTTCACCCTCTCCTCCCTGACTTATCACCTTCATCTCCTTCCCCACTGACCTATTGTACTCTATGCTACTCTCTCCCCACCCCCACCCTCCTCTAGCTTATCTCTCCACGCTTCAGGCTCTCTGCCTTTATTCCTGATGAAGGGCTTTTGCCCGAAACGTCGATTTTGCCTGTCCTCGGATGCTGCCTGAATTGCTGTGCTCTTCCAGCACCACTGATCCAGAATCTGGTTTCCAGCATCTGCAGTCATTGTTTTTACCTTGACACCATTTAAGTCCATTTTAAGTTTGGGTGCTTTTTAATGAAATTGCAAGATACTTGGTTGTAACTTAACATCACCCAAATGGGCAAAAATGGGTAATTTCCAGGCTGAACACCAAGGTTGTGCAAGTGGAGGAACCTCCAGGCTCCTATATGGTTTACACCATTTGGGTGGCACATGGTTGGAGAAACAGGAAGGCTCAAGTTACCCAAGCTTTATATCTACATTGGAAAAGGAACTGTTTAGTCTATTGGTTATATGAAATATTCAGAATTAATTATACCCTGTATTTAATTTGTCAGCAGGCATGCTTTATTAACACTAAGAAATGGTCAACTCCATGTCAATTTTCCCATCCTTCAGTTGGTTCAACTAAACATAGCGAATCATGACATATCCACTTCTGTCCTGACATACCTGGCTATGGCTTTCAGCTCCATATCGCCCATTCAGATTTACTTTGTGGCAGTTCTTGTACCACCAGGCTCCCTTGTAAGACAGAGCACAGTTTGTCACAGCCACATCATTGTCTCTGTCCCTTGTGGAGAATGGCCGACCTTGGTGGTAAGACAGGGAATCACCTGAGCAGAAAAAAAAATAGATTTTTAAAAATGGGCTAAACACTATAGTGCAAAATTATGATCAACCATAGCACTGCTGTCCAAAGGGGATCACTTGTACTTCGCTCAAATGGACAGATATACAAAATTTTACAGGGGAGATTTTCTTGATAATTATTCACATTTATTTTTGCTCATAAGTTTTAGATGAAATCTGACGTTTACCTGCTGTTCCGTTGTACCTTCCAATATGTAGCTTGTATCGACTTTTGGCATCAGAGATAAGGAACCTGTCATAAACTGCATAAGCAGAGTCCCCTTCATCTCGGAAATCCACACGCAGTTGGTAATGACCCTGTGATGTAATCTTGTGAAGGTTTTCAAGCCCTACAAAAACATACAATATAAACATTTTACACTAAATAGAGGGCCATTCTTAATCTCAATTCAACCCAACAAACTCCAGCAGTGACTAGTGTCAATTAAATTCTGCTATTATTAAGACAAATTTAGGCTTTTTTAAAATCTTCCATTGATTACTTACCATTACCATGAAAGGGAGATCATCATTGTGTTACCAGCATTTGAGTGGGAGCAGCGTCGAAGGTAAAAGCGAACCTGGGAGACTACAGCAAAGGTAAGACAGTTTGTTTTAAAATTGCTTACCTGTAGCGGGCAGCGGTGTGTTTTTTTACTCTCTCTCCACAGAAAGAGCGGGAGCAGCAGAGGAAGTGATGGCAAGCAGAGGGGCAGCCGGGAAGGAAAAGTGAGTATATAAGTCAGGAAGGCGGCTAAACCCGAGATTCTACACCTGTAGTATCTCCCACCCACCCGCCTCCTCTAACCTTCTTAACTACTCTGCTTTTTCTTTTAAGGTAAGGATTTTTATTTCTTTACCAGGGACTAGTTAAAAATTTACTTTGTTTTTTTTGTGTGTGTATAAATCAAGTCCTTATTTAGGGTAAAAAACAACTATAGCAGAGAGGTATCAGAAGGTATTCTAATTCATACTTGTACAAAGTAACTAATTAACTAACTAAGCAGAGATGGCTGGGCAGGTGATGTGTTGTTGCTGTATGATGTGGGGGCAGGCTGATCCCATTGTGAACGGCAGTGACCACATCTGCAACAAGTGTGGGTGCTGGAAGAACTCCGGATCAGAGTTGATGATCTGGAATCTGAGCTTCAAACACTGCGGCACATCCGGGAGAGGCAAGAGTTACCTGGATGCTTTGTTTCAGGAGGCAGTCACACCTGGGAGATTAAGTAATTCACATTCAGCTAGTGATCAGACACAAGAGTGTGACTGTAAGTGAGGCAGGTAGGGGGAACCGGAGTTCAGGAGTGGAGGAGCCTCAGCCCTTGACCTTGTCCAACAGGTACGAGATTCTTGCTCCCTGTTCGGATGAGGAAAAGGGCTCTGGACAGGATGAGCCAACTGACTAAGGCACCATGGTCCAGAAGGCCATTCAAGAGGGGGGAGCTAATAGACAAGTAGTGGTTATAGGGGATTCTATAATTAGGGGGACAGATAGTATCCTTTGCAAGCCGGATCGGGAGTCTCGCATGGTGTGTTGCCTGCCCGGTGCCAGGGTGCGAGACATCTCCGACCGGCTTGAAAGGATATTGGAGCGGGAGGGGGAGGATCCAGTTGTTGTGGTCCACGTTGGTACCAACAACATAGGCAAGACTAGGGTGGAGGACCTGTTTGGACATTACGAAGCACTAGGCAGGAAATTGAACCACAGGTCCTCAAGGGTCATAATCTCCGGATTACTGCCCGAGCCACGTGCCAATTGGCATAAGGA